>NC_132902.1:2262186-2390285 GCF_030463535.1 Salminus brasiliensis | reverse complement strand
TCACTTACTTTCTCTCTCTCTCTCTCTCTCTCTTTCTGAGATAACACCTCTCAGTCTCTCACAATTTCTCTTCTCTCGTTTAGATCGTAATCTCAGCGCCTTTGTTTAAAGACACAGTCCGATCTGTTTTCTGGGCCTGTTTTTAGCACGTGTCCGGCGCTAAACCGCGCTCGGATCTTCACCGTCTTTCCGTTCTCCTGGCTTCAGGTTTAGTGCAGCGAGTCGCAGCTCCTCCGTCAGACGGTCGGAAAGCTCTGCTTTTTATCCTTATAAGTCTCAAACGTCCAAGTCTGAGCTGAGGGCGAGAATGTCCTCTGTGGCGTCCGTGTAAAAGTCCGAGTGAAATCTGAGATCTTATTCAGATCAAATACAATAAGTATAAACACTTTTCCATTCTGATTTAGGGGGGAAGGGTGAGCCCAGTTAAGAGTCAGATTCAGAAAAGAGAAAATCAGACCACAGCGCGGAGTCATGGGAATTGGGGGAAATCAGATCGTAGTTCAGAATCTGAATTTGAGAGGGGAAATCGGATCGCAGTGTATAATCAGAATTGGTGGGAATTGGATCACAGTTCAGAATTGGAATTCGGGGGGGGGGGGGGCAATCGGATCGCAGTTCAGGATCGAAATTTGGGAGGAGGGATCGGATCAGATTACAGTTCAGATTCTGAATTAGGGGGGGGGATCAGATTACAGTTCAGATTCTGAATTAGGGGGGGGGATCAGATTACAGTTCAGATTCTGAATTAGGGAGGGGGGGATCAGATTACAGTTCAGATTCTGAATTAGGGGGGGGATCAGATTACAGTTCAGATTCTGAATTAGGGGGGGGATCAGATTACAGTTCAGATTCTGAATTAGGGAGGGGGGGATCAGATTACAGTTCCGATTCTGAATTAGGGAGGGGGGGGATCAGATTACAGTTCTGATTCTGAATTAGGGGGGGGGATCAGATTACAGTTCAGATTCTAAATTAGGGAGGGGGGATCGGATCAGATTACAGTTCAGATTCTGAATTAGGGAGGGGGGATCGGATCAGATTACAGTTCAGATTCTGAATTAGGGAGGGGGGATCGGATCAGATTACAGTTCAGATTCTGAATTAGGGAGGGGGGATCGGATCAGATTACAGTTCAGATTCTGAATTAGGGAGGGGGGGGATCAGATTACAGTTCAGATTCTGAATTAGGGGGGGGATCAGATTACAGTTCAGATTCTGAATTAGGGAGGGGGGGATCAGATTACAGTTCAGATTCTGAATTAGGGAGGGGGGGGATCAGATTACAGTTCAGATTCTGAATTAGGGAGGGGGGGGATCAGATTACAGTTCAGATTCTGAATTAGGGAGGGGGGGGATCAGATTACAGTTCAGATTCTGAATTAGGGAGGGGGGATCAGATTACAGTTCCGATTCTGAATTAGGGATGGGGGATCAGATTACAGTTCAGATTCTGAATTAGGGAGGGGGGGGGATCAGATTACAGTTCAGATTCTGAATTAGGGAGGGGGGGGGATCAGAGAGCTCGGGGCTCCTCACTGCTCTGCTGTTCAGCTGAGCGATGTGGAAACTCGCGCTCTCATTCCGAGATGCTTGTCGTAACCTGTAGCCTCGGCAGAAGCTTCTGACAGGAACGCGGGCCTGGCCTAGAACCGGGGGTCAGTGGGAGCAGCTGCTGAGTGGGTCCTTTTCCTGTCAGGTTCATAATTGGCTAAAATATGACTGTACTGAATATTGTATGTTCATCTGAGTTTAGTTAAACAGTGCTTTGATAATCCGAGTTGAGAAGGACCGCAAAATAATCCAATAAAATACTTCGGAAGTCGGACCACAGCTCAAAATCAGAACTGGAGGGGGATCACAGTTCAGGACCGCTATTGAGGGGAAATCAGATCGCAGTTCAGATTCGCTATTGAGGGGAAATCTGATTACAGTTCTGATTCGCTATTGAGGGGAAATCAGATCGCAGTTCAGATTCGCTATTGGGGGAAATCTGATTATAGTTCTGCATCATTATGGGGGGAGTCTGATCACAGTTTAGGATCGCTATGGAGGGGAGTCGGATCACAGTTCAGGATCGCTATGGGGGGAATCGGATCACAGTTCAGCATCATTATGGGGGGAGTCTGATCACAGTTTAGGATCGCTATGGAGCGGAGTGGGATCACAGTTCAGCATCATTAGGGGGAGTCTGATCACAGTTTAGGATTGCTATGGAGGGGAGTCGGATCACAGTTCAGGATCGCTATGGAGGGGGAATTGGATCACAGTTTAGGATCGCTATGGGGGAAATCGGATCACAGTTCAGCATCATTGGGGGGAGTCGGATCGCTATGGAGGGGAGTTGGATTACAGTTCAGGATCGCAGTTGGGGGGGAATCGGATCACAGTTCAGATTTGCTATGGGGAGAATCGGATCACAGTTCAGATTCGCTATGGGGGGAATCGGATCACAGTTCAGATTCGCTATGGGGAGAATCGGATCACAGTTCAGATTCGCTATGGGGGGAATCGGATCACAGTTCAGATTCGCTATGGGGGGAATCGGATCACAGTTCAGATTCGCTATGGGGAGAATCGGATCACAGTTCAGATTCGCTATGGGGAGAATCGGATCACAGTTCAGATTCGCTATGGGGGGAATCGGATCACAGTTCAGATTCGCTATGGGGGGAATCGGATCACAGTTCAGATTCGCTATGGGGGAATAGGATCACAGTTTAGCATCATGGGGGGAGTCAGATCGCTATGGAGGGGTCGGATTACAGTTCAGGATCGCAGTTGGGGGGAATCGGAACACAGTTCAGATTTGCTATGGGGGGAATCGGATCACAGTTTACGTTTGAAATCTAAGGCTGGAATCTGATCACAGTTTAGAATCAGGATTGAGGGAAATCAGATCGCAGTTCAGAATCTGAATTTGGGGTGGAAATCGGATCACAGTTCAGGATTGCTGTGGGGGGAAGGGGGGATCGGATCACAGTTAACATTCGGAATCTGAGGCTGTGACCCTCATCTCCAACTGGATTACGGATCAGACTGTATCACAACATATCTGATTATCTCTCTACCTCAAATTGTACTGCAGTGTTTCAGATTGGAGTTCTGACACAGCGCCTCCTAATGGCGACTGTTTTGCTAAATCAGACACTCTTAGTGTCTAAGAATCTAATTAGCGTGATGATAATTTCACTGTATTTAGTGCCGTGTGTTTTTAAGGCCTCGTCCGTTCAGTTGGGGCTTCATTTGATGGGAGATGAATCCTTCAGCCAGAAAGGTCTCGTGACCTGCAGGGAGTCCGAGCTTTGAAGGCCGCTCCCATAGATTATTCTCAGCAGCGTTAACCTTTCTGACACTCTGATCTGGGCTCTGACCGACCACGCACATGGTACACACACACACACACACACACACACACACACACACACACACACACACCAAAACCTCCACCAGATCAGATTGCTTTTAAACGAGACAAAATACAGCTTAGCCAATCAGAAGCGAGTTGCCCTAGCCGTACGGAAGTTGACCGTTGGCCAGTTTTAATACGAATTTCACTGCTGTCATCATAGCAGTGTATCGCAGCATCTCAGATTGACGTTAAATTGCCGTTTCCTCGAATTGTGGCATTGTGGCGTTTCGGATTAGCGGTGTATCACATTAGCCGAGTTGTCCCAGCCATACATAAGTTCAGTCGTTGGCTAGTTATACGAGTTTACCCCGTGTATCGAGGCTTCTCGGTCCGTACCTCAGATTGTATTGCGCCGTATCGGATTAGCATTGTATCGTAATGTATAAAACGAAGCTGCTAAAAAAAGTCGTAGACCAGTTTAGCTCCGCCTACTCGCTCTCTGAAGTCATACTACGTCAACAAGGCGCAAAACAACTCAGCTAATCAGAAGCGAGTTGCCCCAGACGTACGTCAGTTCAGACAGTGGCTAGTTGTGGTATGAGAGTTTACCCTGTGGGGCTCATTTCTTGGGGTAAATTCAGACAGCTGGCCGTAGGGATTAAGCCTAGTCCTGGACTGCCTCTGCCTTTCGACGGAGAACCCTCATTCAGCATGCTGTGTAGTCCAGGACTCGTCTGGGAAAGTCCCTGTCCCGGAAACTTTCCCAGAATTGGTCTCTGCCTGTGCCTTCTGAGTCGAAAGGCCCTGTGATTGGTCAGGGTGGTACAGAGGGAGGCAGGGGGGGACTAGAACTGAACACTGTCTGGATTTCGAACAGCCTCCCCCCTCCAGCACTCTCACGTGCATACCGTGTTAGGCGCTCGTAAATTAGTCGCTATACAAACACCCTGCCAAAGTGACACCCTGCTATACACACAGACACTCAAGCACCGCACCACACCACCCCGTCGCGCACAGCTGGACGCCAGCACGTGAACATCTGCGGACTGTATGCTGTCGACCTTGCTGAGTTTTGGAGCGAACGGCGCTAGCTGACGCAAGGCCTCTTCATAGCTAGCTCAAAGACTCTGGCGCACCTGACCCTGGAGGCTGAGGTTAGCGGAGAGCAGTGTGAGGTTACAGGTGAGCAGCTTGGAGGGAGTCGAGGACTTGCTTGAAGGACGTAGACGCCTATGCTGTTATCCCACCCACCATCTAGCATGTGCTTCCTCCAAGATTAGCGAAGCTCCACCACATCCTTCCAAACTGCGGCTAATGCAACCTAACTGGAGCTCAGGACGCTTAGCGCCAGGGTAACCTCCTCACACCTGCCGTTAACATGCGTCTCGGGCGGTCCGATCACACCTGGCATTTTAGACACACCTGGCATCTCCTGTGACCACTTGTGATCGGATTTCAGGAAGGAAGGGCTTGCGCACCAGCCATGAGCGTCACCTTTGTCCAGTAGTTGTGGACGGTGGACGGCGCCGGCTGTTGGGGGCACATCGAGCCGCTCCGAATGTGCTTTGAGCGATCCGATCCTCGTTTGCACCTGTTTACTTTGTGCTGGCCACTTGAGATCGGATCGCCCAGCAGGAGGGCGGTTTCTCGTCGGTTATCTTTCAAATTTACTTAACGGGTCCCACTGGACACTTCGTTGGCCGTTGAAGACCCCACTAATCTGCCTACTAATCGCTGTTTCTTGTTTCCGCAGCCGAACCCAGAAGATGCGACCTCTGCCGACCGCTTTGCCCGACCCTGTTCTGATCCAGCCGTGGGAGCGCGTGCAGTTCAGCCAAGCATGAGGCTGCTGGCCTCCTCATTTGACCTTCTGTGGCGCCGTCGAGCTCTGTTCGTCCTCATGGAGGTTTAATAGCCGCTTAGATAGACCCCTTGGCTGTTCTCGGAGAACGATCGGACACCAGGACGCAGGCGCACAGATGGTATAGCAGCGCGCCTGCCCGGTTTTTAGAGGTCTTTACTTGCGTAGCGAACGAGAGGGAGAGGGAGCAAACGCCAGCGCTCGAGAGAGAGACTTAGGATCCCATGATCCCTCGGGCCGAAGCGCTTTCACCATGAGCAGTGCTTTAGGCAAAGACAAGGACTGCAAGGAGAAGGAGGCGAAAGCGCCGTCCGGCAAGGAGCGGGAGAAGGAGCCGAAGGCACCCGGCAGCTTGGGCAAAGAGGGCAAGGAGTCCAAAACCAAAGGGAAAGATGCCAAAGACGGTAAGAAGGACGCCAGCGGGGCGCCGCCCGCCGTGGCCTTCTCCGTGGACAACACGATAAAGCGGCCCAACCCGGCGCAGGGCATCCGCAAGAAGTCCAGCAACGCCGAGGTGATCAAGGAGCTCAGCAAGTGCCGGGACGAGAACTCGACGCGCCTGGACCTGTCCAAGCGCTCCATCCACCTGCTGCCCTCGTCCATCAAGGAGATGACGCAGCTGACCGAGCTTTACCTGTACAGCAACAAGCTGCAGAGCCTGCCGCCCGAGGTGGGCTGCCTGTCGGGCCTGGTGACGCTGGCCCTGAGCGAGAACTCGCTCACCAGCCTGCCCGACTCGCTGGACCACCTGAAGAAGCTGCGCATGCTGGACCTGCGGCACAACAAGCTGCGGGAGATCCCGGCCGTGGTGTACCGCGTCACCTCGCTCACCACGCTGTACCTGCGCTTCAACCGCATCACCGCCGTCGAGAAGGACATCCGCAACCTGGCCAAGCTCACCATGCTCAGCATCCGCGAGAACAAGATCAAGCAGCTGCCCGCCGAGATCGGTGAGTGACCAGAGGTCTGAAAGCTTGATGCGTTAGATGTGAGGTCGCTGGCCTCTAGATCCCTGTTAGATCCAGGGGTGGGCTGTTCTGCTCCACAGGTTCGAGGCTGCTGTGTGCTGTTCTAACATGCACTAAATAACCAAAAGTTTGTGGACGCTTGCTCATCCAGTGCTTCTTGACTTCCAAAGTCAAGGGTATGTTTGAAGACCTCGCTATAGAGCTGACCAACTTCTAATGGAACATTGCTGTGAGGATTTGATTGTGGTTAGCCCCACAAGTGTTTTAGTGAAAACAGGTATGGGTTATTAGTTCTAGCATTTCAGCTCATCCCAAAGGTACTGGATGGAGGTCCATCACTCAGCCCAGTGCTGGGGGACTTTATATACCCCCCCTGGCCTGTGCTCGGCATTGGGTAATTAGTTGGGTGTTTAATACCTGTCTGCGGCTGCTTTGCAGGGGAGCTGTGTAACCTGATCACTCTGGATGTGGCCCACAATCAGCTGGAGCACCTTCCTAAAGAGATCGGCAACTGCACACAGATCACCAATTTGGACTTGCAGCACAACGAGCTTCTGGACCTACCTGAGACTATAGGTGCGTGTTCTCTCCGCCCACCTCTCCGCCCACCTCTCCGCCCACCTTCTTCTGTTTCGTCCTGCCTTGTTAGCTTTGGGCTGGAGCTCCAGAGCCAGTTTAGCTCACAGCCGACATGCTTTGAGGCTGATGTGTAATGATTAAGGCCTGCAGCATTGATGTGTACATAAGCACCCATTACATGCTAGCTACACTAGCCTTGGAGCTCCAGACATCAAACATGCCCTGGCTTGTGTGTATTATATATATATATATATATATATATATATATATATATATAAAAAAAGAAAAAAAAGAAATAATAATAACAATAGAGGAGAATAATAATAATTACTATTATGTTATTATTAATATAATGACAATAGTCAAACATTAACATAATGTACATATTAAAAACAGTGACACATTTTATAATTATGTATGTATTTTGTGTATATATATATATATATATATATATATATATATATATATATAGTTTTATTTTATTATTTTTATTTTACATATTATTTATTAATTTATACAGATTAATAAGTTATAGCTTTCCCGCTGATTAGCTATAGCTAATATGGACAAATTTGACAAAATATTACAACATAAAAATATTAACAATAAATTATATCTACAGGTGTATAAAACCTTTTATTTATTGTGTGTGTATCTATATCTATATTATTATTATTATTATTATTATTTTTGAATTTATAAATATAACATTGCCACTTTTTCACTGATTATATATACATATACTGATGTGTGTGTATATATATAATTGTGCATATATATATATATATGTGTGTGCGTGTGTGTTTAAATTTTTTTTTTTTCTTTCTTATAATAACTGAAAAAAAAAAGGAAAAGTCAACCTCGGCTTTGAAAATTATTATCACCTTCTGGTCTAAGACAATGCTTCTGCCTCCGTCTGCAATAACGGACCTTCCAAGCCAGGAGAATTTAACACTGTGTGTTTTTTATTATTAATTTTTTTCTGGTGTTTTTGTATTGTTTCAGGCAATCTGTCGAGTATAAACCGCCTGGGTCTGCGGTACAACAGGCTGTCAGCAATCCCCCGATCGTTAGCGAAGTGCCGGGAGCTGGAAGAGCTAAACCTAGAAAACAACAACATTTCTGTACTGCCTGAGGTAAGAGCTACCGGCAGCGTTCAGCAGCTTTAAAGGACGAATATCCCACGAAAAGCTTTCGTTTTGGGGCGGGGGAGTGCTCTCTGAACCTGACTGTAATTAAGCGAAGCTTCTTAATGAGCTAGCACCTGTTAGCGGAGAGCACCACCTGAAAATGACATTGCCAGTGGCAATCGTCGGGGGACCAAGCACTAGACCTGTCGCGCTAGTCGTGTTGTTGACTTATCGTACAATATTTGAACATGGCTTCGATAATTTGTTGATTTATCATCAAACCGGGGATGCTGGGATGCAGTTTTATGATTAGAAACGGTTATAAAGTCACAACAGGGGGCTCCCAAATCATGCAAGTGATCGCTAGTGCGATTCCAGGTGATGCCACAGCCATCCGTAAACGGTCCGCAGGCATGTTTAGCACACTCCTCACAATAGCTGTAGATGTAGATTAGATAGCAGCTCTGTTCTTTCAAGCCCACCTGGCCAGCATCTGCTCTCGTGATTAAAAATGCAGTTAATAAGCAAATGAAATAAAACTGGTGCAGCCATAAGTTCAGAACGTGGGTCGAGAGGAGTCTCCCTCCAGCCCTAAGTGGGATCACCGTTCCTCGAGTCGGTTTTCTGGATGCCCCAAGAACGTCAAGCAGCCCTCCGCCAGACGTCTAGACGCAGCCTCCAGCTCGAGACAAAGACCACATCACAGGCCACAGCCATCACGTCACTCTCTAAGCTCCTTACCCTTAAACCCCTGACCCAGCGGCCCGGCCCGGCCCTGACCAGCTCCATCGGCTTATCGGGTTGGTCAGTTGATTCGGGTGCTCGTACACTCGCGCCGACCTGAAAGCGTGGTAGCAAAGTTCATTGGGGGCTTCCTTCTTAAGGAAGTAACCAGGGCAACCTGAAAGAGCAAAATCTGACTTCAAATGAAGTTATTATTGATATCTACACAGGACAAAAGTAATGGGACACCTGCTTATTCGTCGTGTTGTTCCGTCTGAAATCAAAAAAGGGTTGATCCTGCTTTTGTTTGGAGGAGCTTTCCCTTCTGTTCAAGGCTTGAAGGAGCATTGCTGTGAGGATTTGATTGCATTGCAGAGCAGTGACGAGACCCTTAGTGAGGTCAGGAAGTTGGAGGAGGATGATCACCATCCCACCTCACCTCATCATCCTCAACTCTCCAACTCTTCCCATAGAAAAGTACTGGATGGAGCACCAACCATCCGTCATTCCAGAGAACACTCAGAGCTCCACAGCTTAATGCTGGGGGGCTTTGTACCCCTCTACAGCCCACGCCTGGCATTATTCGGCTGCATGGTGCTAATAGGTTCATGAGGTTCATCTCCTCCAGAGAGTCCTATTCTGTCAGTACTGCGTTTGCACATCTGTGTCAGCAGCAAAAGTAGCTGAATGATGTTTTGTCGTTGTTGTTCCAGGGCCTCCTCTCGAGCCTGGTGAACCTGACCAGTCTGACGTTGGCGCGGAACTGCTTCCAGTCGTACCCGGTGGGCGGGCCGTCGCAGTTCTCCACCATCTACTCACTTAACATGGAGCACAACCGCATTAACAAGATCCCCTTCGGCATCTTCTCCCGTGCCAAGGTCCTCAGCAAGCTCAACATGAAGGTGAGGAGAGGGTGCAGGTGGGGGCAAATCAGCAACGACTCTCGTACGGGTCTGAACCTGGCTGTAATGAGCTAGCACCTGTTAGCGGAGAGCACCACCTGAAAATTACATTGCCAGCGGCAATCATCGGGGACCAAGCACTAATCGTGTTGTTGACTAATCGTACAATATTTGGACTTGACCTCAGTAGTTTGTTGATGGTCTTGATATTGCGTATTATATATTTCTTGTGGTGTTTTTGTTTGTTTGTTTTTTAAGTTCAGGGCAACACTGCAGCAGAATTTTCGAATTTAATTAAAAAATAATAATAAATTGTCGTTTATTAAACCGGGGATACTGGGATGCATTTTTCACCTTTGGGATAACGGTTCTAAAGTCACAACAGGGGGCTCCCAAATCATGCAGCCATCTAAGTGCGAGCCCTAGCATCAGAAGATCGCTAGTTCAATTCCAGGTGATGCCCCAGCCATCCGTAAACAGCCCCAGTGAGGTGGGAAATTGGCAGGCCGCTCTCTGGGTTGTAAGTGTGGCACGCAGGCATGTTTAGCACACTCCTCACAATAGCTGTAGATGTAGATTAGATAGCAGCTCTGTTCTTTGAAGCCCAACCGGCCAGCATCTGCTCTCGTGATTAAAAATGCAGTAAATAAGCAAATTAAAAAAATTTAAAAAACGGGTGTCGCGACTGCGGCCATTTGGCAAGTGCCCCCTTACCCCACTACCTACCCCCGTTTTGCTTAACAGGACAGCGTTTTATTTGAGCTTCACCAGAATCAGCAGCTTTTGTGCCCGTATGATTGTTTTCAGGATAACCAGCTGACGTCGCTGCCGCTGGACTTCGGCACGTGGACCAGCATGGTGGAGCTGAATCTGGCCACCAACCAGCTGACCAAGATCCCCGAGGATATCTGCGGACTTGCGTCCCTCGAGGTACGGTACACCTCCTGTTTTCGGAAATTTCGTAGATGGACACGGACTACGTCAGAATTTTATATGTATATATATATATATATATATATATATATATATATATATATATATATATATATATATATATATTCCTTTTTTGTATGTATATATACAAAAAAAGGAAACAAAAATATAGCTATATTATATATATCTATATATATATATATATATATATATATATATATATATATATTTTCCTTTTTTTGTGTGTGCACATATACATACATACATACATACATACATACATATATATATATATATACTTTTTTTTTTATGAGCCAATTAAAACTTGGCCAGCGTTACTAAAACGTTTCCTATTTGTGGAAAATAGTAAACAGTGGTCATTTGTGTATGGTAATTGGTAAGTAACAGTTTTGGCAACCAAGACCACCAACCGATATTTAGCCTTTGTCTGAAATTGATGTGGAGCATGTTGAATTTTTCTAGACTGTAATCCCCCCTATGAGAATTTCTCATTCCCTATGCCTTAATAGTTAATAGTTCCTTATTGATAATAGATGTGGGTCCTGAAAAGGAGATTTTTGGGTTTATATATTATAATAGAAGATATACTAATACAATAAATAATGTAAATTATTAAAGCTTAACATATAAGAAAACTGCTTAATGGAGTAAAGCCGAGGAAGGGCTTAAGAAATGTGGAGAATTGTAGCGTTATTAAACATCACACTCAAACACTTTAGTTTATTGTTTTATGTTTAGTTTAATGTTATGTAAAAATGTTAGTTCAGTCATTTTGCTTCAGCTGTATTTGTGCATTGCAGTGTAGCACTAATCCGAACTAAATCATTTAGTTTATAATTATTTACTTTATGCTTTTTACCTACAAAGGTCCCTACTAGGGATGCACCGATCTGGCTTTTTCAGTTCCGATTTTGATACAGATACCTAAACTTTGCATATCGGTCGATACCCGATACCGATCCGATACCTTTGTTGACTTGATAAACCGTATACCTCTTAAGGCTTAAGGCATCAGGATTGACTTAAACATTACTTTACTAACTTTGTAAAACAAAATATAACACATTTACACATAGATATAAATAAATGTACTAAATTGCTATTTATTCATCCCTAAAATAAAGAGTCAAACTTCTTAAAATATATTAAAATAAATCAAATAAATCAGCCAAAACTGAAAAACTAGCTTTACTTTGTCAAAAACGCAAACCGTAATCAATCTTATTTCAATTTTAGTTTTTTAGCGTAAATTAATAATAATAAAAATAAAATCTAGCAGCTGAACCTAATAATAAATAAGTAACTTGATCAAACATACAAGCAGCAATCAGACATTGCAAACCTATAAATATTTAGTACAGTCTCACATCAACCAATTAAAAGGGAGGGGATCGGGTCCATGGATCGGCCTGATTATTCGATACCCGATACAGCTCATTTTGTTAATATAGGGACTGATATCTGATACTAAGATCAGATCAGTTCATCTCTAGTCCCTACAAAGCATGAGCTGGCTTGGCAGACATGATTTCTGTATTTACCTCTGTGTTTATTCTATACCTACAGGTTCTCATCCTGTCCAATAATCTTCTGAAGAAGTTACCCCATGGAATTGGTAACTTGCGGAAACTACGAGAGCTCGACTTGGAGGAGAACAAGCTGGAGTCTCTCCCGAATGAGATCGCCTACCTTAAAGACCTACAGGTATTCATATAACCCACCCTGTGTGTGTGTGTGTGTGTGTGTGTGTGTGTGTGTGTGTGTGTGTGTGTGTGTGTGTTCGTTAACCCCTCGAACCCCCAAGTTTATTATTCTGCTATTAATCCTAAAGCAGAAACTGCTGGTAAAGGTTAGGTTCAGCCGATCCTGGGGAGTCCCCCAGGGTTCTATTGTAGGTCCTATTAAAGGGATGTTAATTATGACGGTAATGAGGGCTTACAGACACTCTTGCATTCCTCGTTCAGGCTGATTCCAAGCGGATGCTTTTGTTTTGGTTTGTCTTTTTTAGAAACTTGTGTTGACCAATAACCAGTTGACCACGTTGCCAAGAGGAATCGGCCACTTGACCAACCTGACTCACCTGGGGCTGGGAGAGAACCTCCTTCAGCACCTACCCGAGGAGATCGGTGAGTACATATGTGCGCACACACTTTCGTAGGAAAGATGGCAGGGTTTTTTTTTTGGTTTGTTTTTGTTTGATTGATTGATAAAATTATTACCATAAATATAATATAATATAAAAATCAATAATGTAGTTCCCATTTAATGGCGTGTTTATAATGCTTAGTATTACAGTTGACAGAAATCTTGAACAGTAGGTGGTGAGGAGTGCATTTTACTGTTAAGATCGGGGAGGCAGAAGTAGTCTAACTGTTCACTCACTACAGAACAAATGAGTATAAGAGTTAGATAACGTTCACAGTTTTTAAAATAAATAAATAAAATAATAATAATAAAATTAGAATTTGGAATCACGGAAAATATATACGTAAATGTATTACTATTATCACTATTAATAAATGTAAACATTTGGAATTACTTGTTGTATTTAGTTATTTTATGTACACAAAATTATTTTAGAATATTAAAAAAAATAATAATTTATCAAAATATATTTTTTTGGTGTTTTATTAAGTATTTCTAGAACAACAAGTGTGATTTTTGTGTTTACAATAATTAAAATCTGAAACATCTTAATATGCACTGGGGTCGCAGCAGTGTACCAGTTTTAGGTATACCATGCTATGAAAAATCAATGTGCTTAATTATTGAAAAAATAATAATTGTTTTATTTTATTTATTTATTTATTTATTTTTTACCAGTCAATCGAGTTTGATGCAGAAAATAATCAGCAGATTAATCTGTTATGTAAATAATCATTAAATGATCATTAGCTGGAAACAGAACAATTCAAAAGAGCTTTACCTTATTATTTAGTTTATTTATTTTACATATAATTGAATTAATGCATTGTTTTAAACATAAACGTAAAAACATAAACAAAAAAGTTGTTATTCCTTTACGAGTCAGTGTATAGTAATAAGAAGAATGATAATAATTAATTATTAAAATAACTAAAACTTCTAA
Organism: Salminus brasiliensis; assembly: GCF_030463535.1. Lineage (NCBI taxonomy): Eukaryota > Metazoa > Chordata > Actinopteri > Characiformes > Bryconidae > Salminus > Salminus brasiliensis. The sequence continues at coordinate 2,376,731 of NC_132902.1, read as the reverse complement.
AAAATAATAACAATAACGAGGATGAACTGTGAAATACTGTGATACTGTAAAACTGATATATAATTTGTATCATATGGTGAAAATATCATACTAATTTGCATATGATGGACACTTTGGCATTATTTTACACATTTTTCTGATAAATAAATGTTACAATTTTGAAAAAACATTTTTTTTAATAATAATAATTTTATTATTATTATTATACTTTTTTTTTACATGGTTTGTCCTGTGGTCCATGGTGAATAAATTTACTGTCGCCAAAATACCAGTTGGCTACAAAGCTGAGCTACAGGAAGTGCGTTATAATTCAGGGGCCGTAGTCAAAGGAAGTCTGAGCTTATTGGCCGGCTGAAGTGTCCCTACTCCTGTAATAACGCCACCCTGCCACCTTTCTCGCAGGCACCCTGGAGAACCTGGAGGAGCTGTACCTGAACGACAACCCCAACCTGCACAGCCTGCCCTTTGAGCTGGCGCTGTGCAGCAAGCTGTCCATCATGAGCATCGAGAACTGCCCCCTCAGCCACCTCCCGCCGCAGATCGTCGCCGGAGGCCCTTCGTTCATCATCCAGTTTCTCAAGATGCAGGGACCCTACCGCGCCATGGTGTAATCGCCCAGCCCCGCCGGGGGTGGGGTGGGTGGGGCGGGGGGGAGTTGAGGGTGGTGGGGGGGAAAGCACTGTACAAAAGAACCGACAAAAAGAAAAAAACAGAACAACAGCAGAAAGGAAAACAAAGAAACAAACAAACAGAAATACTCACTGTTCAGTTTGGGGACGTCCTCGTCATTTATAGATATATGTCAAAAGACGAGACGACGAGGCAGGTTTACTCCACGCCGGATCACTGATCACACCAATAGACGAATCATAGCCAGTTAGGACCCTTCCCACCCCCCAATCATGTTTAAACAAACAAACAAACAAACAAATAGATAAACAGACAAGAACAGAAGACGAGGAATGATTACATAGACTTCTGTTGCCAAACCGGGCGATCAATGTTTTAGGAGTACGGATGCCGAAGCTCTCTCTCGCTCTCTCTCTCTCGCTCTCTCACTCTCCGAGTGTTTTGCCAATTTCATTCAGTCCTCTTTTAAATGATTTTAAAGCGAGATGAAACGGTTGTATGCAAAAACGAAACAAAAATTCATTTCTTCATTTCATTTGTTTTGCTGCTGCTGCCATAATTTTTTTTATTAATATTTTTTTTATTAAAGAAATAGTTTATCCTCCTGATATTTTCAGAATTTTTTTTTTTTGTTTATTTTTTATTTTATTATTATTATTATTTTTAAACATCCCATGTCGTATGGTTCGGGTTTTTTTTTTGTTTGTTTTTGTTTTTGTACAGAGGTTATATCTGTTGGGTATCTGAGAACAAGTGTTGTGAAACCATGCTCTCCTCTCCTTTTTATTTTTATATATATATATATATATATATATATATATAAAAATATGTATACACACACATACACACATTGAAATTGTGCCTATCCAGCATGGTTTGCTGGTTCCTTTCTGAACATAATTGTTCTTGAGGTGTTTCATACAAAACTGATGATTTTATGAAAGCATAATTTATTGAATAATTCCTTTATATAACGTTTTTATTATTATGATTATTTCAGACTTATTTCTTGCCTTTTTTTTTTTTTTTTTTTTTTAATATATAAATATCCATTCCCATCCACTAACAGATTGAACAAACATCTTGTGTTGAACCTTACTGATGGCTGTATCTGCGTAGCGTCGATTGCGTAGGGTCTCTTGCGGCTTCCTTGTCTAGAGATTTTTGCAAATTTAAATCAATAAATAAATAAAAACGATATAAACGATGGAAAAAAAATTACGTGGTTGAATTAGAGGATCACATGCTTGGAGTTGATCACCGCGGCAACCGTTAGCCGAGTTATGTGCAGGGGGCTCGGGGAGGGGGTGGGGTTCGAGTGCCGTTTGGAGGTCCACGTTTTTCCTAGGCTGCGTCCACCAATGGCGCGTATTCGTGCTCTAGGCGGGAAAAGGTTCTGTGTAGTACTGAAAACAAAGAGAGTCCTTTATGTATGGAACCATATTTCAAAGGTTCTTTGAAGAACCGTCTTTAAGGAACCAGGGCAACCATTCAGATGGGTTTTGAAGTTATCACAATTTTATATAGGACCATTAGAAGAACCATGAAATCAGGCAAGGAGCCAGTTGCTTCATTGTTACTGTTCTCTTCAGTAAAGAACCCGCTTGGAGAACCCTCGGTGTACTAGAGTGTGTGTGTGTATATATATATAATATACACACACACACTGTACTGATGAGCGTACTACTGGTGGCGCTCTGCTATTTTTACCCGCTATTTAGTTTAGCAGTCTGCGATTTGGAACACAGCCTGTATGGTATACTACACGTCCTACGCTGTTGCATACTAATGAGTGTGCTATTTCCCCACGTGAGGATGATGATGTGCTTTTTGGGATGCAGCCTTGACCCCTGTGCAGTGTACAGGCTAGTGTGTGATTTTGGGTGCTGTCTAGGTTAGTGTAGTGCGTACAGTATAGTGGACTACAACACAGCATAGCATGTGTAGTATACCATCCCATACATACTACCCTGTCCTATGCACACTAGGCATAGGCTAGGCTGTTAAAGTACAGATCACAGGGTTAAGGGCTGCGTCCAAAATCAAACACTGTACTACACAGACCACTCGAACCCTGTACTGTACTAAAGCAGCCTGTATAGTACGTACGGTTGAGTGTACTTCACATGCCATGCTGTGTTAAAAGTACACTATACCATACATGCTAGGCAAATGAGCGTACTATCTCTGCTAGCTATGATGCACAGGATGAGTTAGTGTGCGGTTTGGGACGCAGCCTAGGTTGCCTGTATAGTACAGTGGGGTTGTTTTTTTTTTTGGACGCAGCCCTAAACCCTACACTATATTGGACTGTACTACACATACTATGCCATACGTTTAGTATGTATAGTGCTGTACGTACTATGCTGCGCATGCTGTGTACTGCAGAATGTGATTTGGGATGCAGCCTTGGCCTGTTACCGTGGGGTGCTGTAGTGTTAGTATGTGCAGTTTAGGATGGAGCCCTAAACCCTATACAACGTTAGACCGCACTACCCCTGGTATGTATTATGTAGTGCAGGACGCGTCCGTATTACACTGTACTGTACTGCATAATAGGATAAGGTGCGCGGTTTGGGACGCAGCCCTAGCATCTTCGGCCCGTGGCGCTGTGCGGGGTGCTCTAGCTTGTGCGCTTATGTCCCTGTTAGAAAAGCTTAGCTAGAGTGTAGAAGTCTAGCCAGCCATCAGCCAGAAGTCTACAGCCTAGCTAAGTGTTCTAGGTGGAGTATTGGAGCACAGCCCAGTTTTAACGTTACAGAGCCTTTTCTTTCTTTCGGTTCTTTTTCCCTCCTCGCTCACACTGGCACGCTCTTATCGTTTCAGACTCTCGACGCATTGCTTTTTTATTTTTTAATTATTTGTTTTAATTTAATGCACTTTGTAAAGGAAATCCGGCGTCCGGCTTGACTTTAAGGGGGTCGGCTCACGTTCCGATTTTAGGCCGTTTGGATGAGGGGGGGGCATTTTTAATCTTCTAGGGAAGTATTTTATGCTTTAGTTGGGATCACTTTCTCATGTTATGGTTTATCTTCTTGTCGAATGAATTTTTGACTTTTCGATTCTTGCCTCAGCAGATTTAAACGGGGAAGAAGAAAAAAAGTTCTGTCGAGCCGATTTATTTTTCCCCCCTGAGACTTTTATTCTATCAACTCTTTTATTAAATATTTTAGATTTTTAAGCCGTATGTCTGAATTAGTCTGTTGGTGTGTTTTTTTGTTTTTTGTTTTTTTTTTTGTTTGTTTTTTTTTTATGTATTTTTTTTTATATATTTTAAAGAAAATTCCCATATCTTTTGGTATTATAACTGCTTTGTTTTGCAAAGTATTGGAATTGTGACCCTTGATGTTTAACGAATGTTTGTTTTTTTTGTTTTTAAGAAAGTACTTTTCATATTGTATATTTTACAAAAGAAAAGTCCCACTTTTGTTTCTTTCTAAATATAAAGTGGGAATTTCCTTTTGTGAAATGTAAATAAAAAATAAAAAAAAAAGAAAGAAGTGGGGCTTTTCTTTTGTAAAATGCTGATTTTTATTATGGGATCTTCATGTTGTACATTTTACAAAAGAAAAGTCCTACTTTTTTTCGTTTCTTTTTTTTAATTTAAAGAATGGTGTTCTTCGTATTGAGGGACTTTTCTTTTGTAAAATGTATTTTTTTTATGAAGAGGTCTTTAATTTGTACATTTTACAAAAGAAAAGTCCAATTTTGTTTTTATTTTATTTTATAAAGCCTTTCAGAAGGGTGGTCATGCCTATGCTGTTTCTTTTGTCTTTGCTTTTATTTTCTGGGAGAAGTCTGTGGCGGCAGTTGTGGCAGCAGTTGTGGCGGCAGTGGTGGCGGGGGTTCACGACGAGAAACGGCACAACCTGTCGCTGCATTCGTAAAACACACATGCGCAAACGTGCCGCTGTAAACGACGCTCCCCAGCAGAGACGAAGAGCTACGTGACCATCCCGGCGCAAAAACTCAAGCCTGGCGTGTAAACAAACAAACAAACAAACAAAAAACAGCAGCAGAGACTGAAGACAAAAAAAAACACAAACAGAAACATAAACAAGTAAATAAACGACTGTAAAAAGGGCTTTTTTCTGTTCCCGCTCGCCAGAGGCATTCCTGGTTTTGTATAAAAGCTTAGAAAAGAGAAAAACAGACGTGTACATTCATGACTTCCTCTTTTGTGTAACTGCAGTTCGCTGTTTGGCCAAATGGAGTTCTGGTTCTGGTTCTGGTTCTTCTGATTATTGTTCAGTGATTTAATAAATGCCTTCGAGTTCTTGGAGTTGAAACGTGCATTAGGAACACAGCAGCTCCGCCGTGTCCCGCTCCGCAGCCATGTTCCCTTTCCTTTCTTTCTTTTCCTCCTCCTCCATGTTAATGTGCCATTTCTGGGGTGCTTTCCGAGGGGAGGCGGGTGTGGTCAGTGATGGACGACGGAGCGTTTATCAGAAAATCAATAAAGGAGTGAACGGACGGGTCGTCAGCTCACCTGCAGTTGTCTGTGCTTCTTCCACTTCCGGTCGTTTCTCTCTCTCTCTCTCTCTCTCTCTCTCTGATTATGGATTATAGATTATTGATTGTGATTTATTTTCTTGTCCATTCTGAAGAATCTGTAGCTCCCCCAGAACTGACCTTAAACACCAACACCCCTCTCACTCTCACATTCTCTCTGGCTTGGCTTGCTTTCTCACTCTTTCATTATCTCACTAACTCATTTTATCTCACTCTTCCAGTATATCTCACTCTTTCATTATCTCACTAACTCATTTTATCTCACTCTTTCATTATCTCACTAACTCATTTTATCTCACTCTTCCATTATATCTCACTCTTTCATTATCTCACTAACTCATTTTATCTCACTCTTCCATTATATCTCACTCTTTCATTATCTCACTAACTCATTTTATCTCACTCTTCCATTATCTTTATGCTCCACTATCTCTCACTCTTTCATTATATCTCACTCTTCCATTATCTCTCCCTTCCTCTCTTTTATCATCTCACTCTTTCATTATCTTAATGTTCCCATATCTCTCACTCTTCCATTATATCTCACTCTTTCATTATCTCACTAACTCATTTTCTCACTTTTCCATTATCTCACTTTTCTATTATCTTAATGTTCCCATATCTCTCACTCTTTCATTATCTCACTTGTCCATTATCTTAATGTTCCCATATCTCTCACTCTTCCATGTCTCCCTTCCTCTCTTTTATCTCACTCTTCCACTATCTCACTAACTTATTTTATCCCACTTTTACCATTATCTTAATGTTCCACTATCTCTCCCTCGCTTTCATTATCACTCACTCTACTATTATCTTAATGTTCCACTATCTCTCCCTTCCTCTTTTTCATCGTCTCACTCTTTTATTCTCACTTTTCCACTATCTCACTTTCATTACATCACTAACTCATTTTATCTCACTTTTCCATTGTCTTCTCACACCTTCATTATTTCACTCACTCTTCCATTATGCCATTTTGTTTTTATTCTCACTTCCATTATCTCACACTCTTATTTGAATTCTCACTTGTAATTATTCTCACTCTTCCACTCACTCACTCTTGTATTCTTCTCTGTCACTCTCTCGCTCGTCTCACTTTTTGGTGTTAGATACTGCTGCAGGACACCTTCAGTGGTCTTGTGGAGTCTGTGCCTCGATGAGGGGGACTTACACAATATTATAATATGATATTATAGGTTATAATGTATATAATAATCAACAAAACTCCAGTGTAGCACCAGGATTAATACCAGGGTTTGGTCCCTGTTCAGTTTAGAAACCCTGCAGTCGGGCTGGAGGGTGATGTGTGTGAGGGGGGAGGAGGAGGGAGGAGGAGGGGGGGGGGGCACCACCTTTTGTCTGATATCTTTCTCTTGCCAAGTTATTAAACTGGCCTGCATTCAGAACTAATTCAGAGGGGAGTGGGGGCTGTCCCAGGCATTCTGCACAAAGGGCAACAGCTCTCAAGGCCTTCCCCCCAGAGTGACTCATATAAACAGATCATTTAACTGTAATAAATGTTTACAGAGGCAGGAGTTTGTACAATTAAGTTACAGAAAGAAGCAATTAGTGATTAATTAATGCAGTGGTGCCCCATATGGGAATCTGAGATCTCTCTCTCTCTCTCTCTCTCTCTATATATATATATATATATATATATAGGGGACTGGGCATATATTTAAAAAGAATTGTTATATATATATATATATATATATATATATAGAATACATTCATAATAAATAGAATTGGTAGGTAGGTAAATATATAAATATTAATACAAAGATGTACATACAGACGTGTATATTATGAAGGGTTGGGCATAAATAAAAAATATATATGTAAATATGTATTGTATACATATATGTAGTATAATGTAATGTAGTATGTAGTAATGTATGTGTTCTATATACGTATCATATATAGAACACATGCATAATATACAGATTATACATATATCTTTGATTGTAGGTAAAGAAAACAATATATAAACATTCATATACATATATATAGTAAATATATAGGTAAATATTATTCATTCAGTTTGTTCCATATATTCTAATTTAGCTACATAAACATATATGCATATATCCTAAGGGATAGGGCATATACTTTTATATATATATATATATGATCATATACCCCTTTGCTGTTGCCGGATGGGACAGTAATGGGTGCACTCTCCCGCTGTAACTCTGCAGCCAAGCTCCCTCCGAGTCAGTGCAGCTGTAATGCAGTGAGGGACCAGCAGGCGGCGCTGTGTCTTCATGCTGCTCTCTCGGTCCAAAGTCCTCGCACTGGGCTTCTCTGTCAGGAATATGAGCAGCTTGTTCTCAAACACTCGTTTGATTTAATATTGTTTCCAGTGTAAACAGGGAGAGGGTCTGATGGGGTGCAGCTGGCTGGAGTTTGCGTTAGAGGCTCCTTATCTTTCATTAGTTTGGCTCATTTGTGGGTGAAAGGGGCTCCCGCAGGTTCCCGCAGGTTCCCACAAGTTCCCACAGGTTCCTCCAGGCTTCTGCACATAAACCTCTTCATTTTACTCACCTTCTAATCAGCCTAAACTTGTACTTTAGGTAAGCAACAGAAGTGGGGAGGTGAGAGGGAGGGGTGTAGTGAATGAAGAGGAGATTAGGAGAAGAGTGAGGAGGAGGATAGAGAGGAGGTGAATAGAAGAAGTGAGGAGAGTTGATAAAGACGGAGTTGGTGAGTTGAAGAAGAGGAGGAGAGTTGAAGTGAGGGAGCAACAGGAGGAGTAGGGTTGAAGAAGAGGAGGAGAGTTGAAGTGAGGGAGCAACAGGAGGAGTAGGGTTGAAGAAGAGGAGGACAGTTAAAGTGGAGGAGCAACAGGAGGAGTAGGGTTGAAGAAGAGGAGGACAGTTAAAGTGGAGGAGCAACAGGAGGAGTAGGGTTGAAGAAGAGGAGGAGAGTTGAAGAGGAGGAGTAACAGGAGGAGTAGGGTTGAAGAAGAGGAGGAGAGTTGAAGTGAGGGAGCAACAGGAGGAGTAGGGTTGAAGAAGAGGAGGAGAGTTGAAGAGGAGGAGTAACAGGAGGAGTAGGGTTGAAGAAGAGGAGGAGAGTTGAAGTGAGGGAGCAACAGGAGGAGTAGGGTTGAAGAAGAGGAGGAGAGTTGAAGTGAGGGAGCAACAGGAGGAGTAGGGTTGAAGAAGAGGAGGACAGTTGAAGTGGAGGAGCAACAGGAGGAGTAGGGTTGAAGAAGAGGAGGAGAGTTGATGAAAAGGAGGTCCAGCAGGAAGATGAGATAAGTGGATTAAGAAGAGGACCAGGAGGAGGAGGAGTTGTTGAGGATGATGAAGAGGAGGAACAACAGGAGGAGGAGGGTTGACGAAGAGGAGGAGAGTTGATGAAAAAGGAGGACCAGCAGTAGGATTAGATGAGTTAATGAAGAGGAGAAGAAGTAGCAGGAGGCGGAGAGCAGGAGAACCAATGAGGTGGAGGAGACGCTGATGAAGAGGAGAGCTGGTGAAGAGTTGGTGCGCTTGAAGAGCAGGAGCAGCAAGAGAATGAGGTGAGGAAGAGGAGGAGAAGCAGTAGGAGTAGAATTGACGAAGAGTTGGCGAGTTGAAGTGGAGGAGCAACAGAAGGAGTAGGGTTGACGAAGAGGAGATCTGATGAAAAGGAGGACCAGCGGTAGGATTAGATAACTTGATGAAGAGGAGGACGAGCAGCAGGAGGAGAGTTGAAGAGGAGGAGCAACAGGAGGAGTAGGGTTGAAGAAGAGTAGGAGAGTTGAAGAGGAGGAGCAACAGGAGGAGTAGGGTGATGAAGAGGAGGAGCAACAGCAGGAGTAGGGTTGAAGAAGAGTAGGAGAGTTGAAGAGGAGGCTCAACAGGAGGAGTAGGGTTGATGAAGAGGAGGAGAGTTGAAGAGGAGCAACAGGAGGAGTGACAGGATGAGTATGGCTGAAGAAGAGGCGCAACAGGAGGAGTAGGTTTGACAAAGAGGAGAAGCAGTAGCAGGAGGTGGAGAGAAGGTTGATGAAGAGGAGGCACAGCAGTAGGAGGAAGAGGGTGTAGCAATAGAGGAGGAGACTTGATGAAGAGGAGGTGCAGCAACAAGTCGAGTAGGAGAGTGGAAGCAGCAGGAGGAGGAGTTGTTGATGATGTTGATGATGATGATGATGAAGAAGAAGCAGTCATGTTTTTTTCCCCCTCCTCGTTCGTTCCCACGCGCTCCAGCTCCAAGCTGGTGTGGCAGAGGGAGTGGCAGATACACAGCGAGAAGGGGAAGTGCATTACGCACACACACGCACACACACACACACACACACACACACACACAGACTTAGTCTCTCCCTCTTTCTCTCGCTCTCACACACACACACACACACAGAGCAGAGGCGCACTCTCGCGCACACGGCAGGCTAATGTGATTAAACGCACCCAGACACGGCGCGAGCGGCTCTGAGGCGACTGACCACGAAGTGAGAGCTGCACACTCTCGGGCAACTCCTGTACAGCTCGGAGTGTTTTTTCTTCTGGGCTTCTTGTTGGCTTCTCTGGACCATCGGTCAAGTTTTCGTGCGGATTACGTCCGGCAGGTAAGCTTTTCTGTTTTCCTCTAACGCCCTCCTGGACTGTCCTTCCCTCAGAGCACCTGGCATAGTTGACTCAAATTCCTGTGAATTGTTTGTAATGTTTGGTCATTCCTACTTTCTTTTAGGGTCGTTATGAGATCCCCCTGGAACGTCCGCCGTTCCTCCGGACCAGCATGAACTGAACACCGTAGTGTCCGTTATTTTTTGTGGTCGTTTTTGTTTTGGTCCGGACGCCAAGCGAATCCAAACCCAGAGGAGCTGATGTGAGAGGACAGTGTGGGCTCTCAGCTATGGGGTGTGAAAACGTGACCAACGCAACGGAAGGCGGAGGGGCGTCAGCCTCGATGCAGGCGTCACTGGTGGTGCTCGTGGTCCTCCTCATCCTCCTGACGGTGTCAGGCAACGTGCTGGTGGTGATCGCCGTGTTCACAAGCCGGGCCCTGAAGGCTCCACAGAACCTGTTCCTGGTGTCCCTGGCTTCGGCCGACATCCTGGTGGCCACGCTGGTCATGCCGTTCTCCTTGGCCAACGAGTTGATGGGCTACTGGTACTTCGGTCCGGTGTGGTGTGAGATCTACCTGGCCCTGGATGTACTGTTCTGCACGGCCTCCATCGCCCACCTGTGCGCCATCAGTCTGGACCGCTACTGGTCCATCACGCGAGCCGTGGAGTACAACCTGAAGCGCACGCCGCGGCGCATCAAGTGCGTCATCCTGGTGGTGTGGGTCATAGCCGCTGTCATCTCCTTCCCGCCTCTCACCATCATGAAGGAGGAGGAGCGTCCGGAGGGCCACCGTCTCTGCGAGATCAACGGGGACAAGTGGTACATCATTTCGTCCAGCATCGGCTCCTTCTTCCTGCCCTGCATCATCATGGTGCTGGTCTACGTCCGCATCTACCAGATCGCCAAGAGCAGGACCAGGACGCCGCCGGGTGACCGCAGGAGGCGGGATGACGACAAGAAGGAGAATGGCCACTGCCACGAGAGGCTCAACGGCGACGCTGCTGCCGACGGCAAGGACGACAAGGGAGACGTGAACGCTGTTGACATGGAGGAGTCGTCCTCGTCGGACCACAAGGTGACCAATCCTTGCACCAGCAAGAAGAAACGGACCAAGGGGAAGACCAAGCTGAGCCAGATCAAGCCTGGGGACGAAGTAGGCAAGAACAGCGCAAACCGGGCCGCCAAGGCCAGCCGGTGGAAGGGCCGGCAGAACCGCGAGAAGCGCTTCACCTTCGTCCTGGCCGTGGTCATTGGAGTCTTCATGGTCTGCTGGTTCCCGTTCTTCTTCACATACACGCTGATTGCACTCTGCGGACCCTCCTGCTGCGTGCCCACAACGCTCTTCAAGTTCTTCTTCTGGTTCGGCTACTGCAACAGCTCGCTCAACCCCATCATCTACACCATCTTCAATAATGACTTTCGCAGGGCCTTCAAGAAGATCCTCTGCCGAGGCGACAGCAGGAGAGTCGCGTGAGTAGGACACTGTCGGGCAAGATCGCTAGAAGTTTACGTTTACACTGATGTTGGGTCGGCTGCCTTTTTTTTTTTTTTATCCGGACCTCTTCCTCATCTGTTTCAACTTGACTCGGAACTTGAGTCCACTTTGGTTTTGAGTCATTGTCCAAAGAGCAACCTTGCGAAGGAAAGACCAAACTGGTGGTGACATGAGCAAACAGGACAACGTGAGCCAGGGTGCCAAGGGGTGTCGAGAACTGCAAGACCTTTGTCTTGACTGTGATCTTTGGCATCTTTGCTGGTTCCCCATCTTTCTCAGACATCGGACACTCCTGCTCCTCCTGCTTCCTTCAGGCGCTTCTTTAACTTCAGCTTCACGTACATTCTCGGGACAGTCAAACAGGTCCTCCAGACGTCGTCCGTTTTTGCGCCAGGTTCAGGTTTCGCCTCCAACCTAAATCTCGCAGCCCTGATTCATCGAGGACCTTCTGAAAAACTTCTTAGATGTTTATTGCCATGTGAACTGTGACACTTCTAGGGTTCTAGGGACCTGGAAACGGGGCAAGAAACCCCTGTTTTACCCCGCTGCGGGATCACCTCCCCTGGGGTCTGTTTCCGTCTTTATCCATAGCAAGCCAGACCGGTCCGAGATGTCCGTCAGCAGCCTCCCACCTTTTTTTTTTTTTACAGCCTGTACAGAGCACACCGGACTGATAAGTGGACTGATACAGTCCAGGTTTACTGATACAGCGCTAGTGTGATATATTGCCGGGTGGACGGGCTGAGGGGATGTGTGTACAGTAAACAGTAATATGTGCCTTGCTGTTGAAACATTGGCCTTCAATTTGGCACCTGCTTTTATAACGCACATCATTCAAGGAACTAACAGAGTGATAAGAAACGAAATGTCCTCCAGCGCTCTGGTCTGTAAATATCACAAATCACACACTGGGAACTTGTTGTTACGCCATTGTTGTAAGAGAGTGTCCTGTGTTTCGTATGTGTGTGTTGACACAGTTCCTGTACCTTGTATCTTTAAATATGGATGGCTACTGTGGTCTGTTGTCATGGCTGGTTCATGTGGTGTCTTAGCGTTCTTCCCACCAATCCGAGCCGAGAGCGGCGGTAGAAACCACAAGGTGGGTGTAAAACCACAACAAACACCCCTCGTTCCCTGATGGACGCTGCTTAGATACGCGACTCGCCCGCTATCCCATCCCAGACTGCCCGTGATGATGCTTTTAAGACAATGTAACGAATAAACTCAAGCTGTGGAAAGGAACGAGATCTGCCTCCTGTACTTTCAGCCCCGCTGGCATACCCGGCAGTCTTTTTTTTTCTAGCCTGTCCGAGGTCCTGTTTGTTTTCCGGGTCGGACCCCGGAGAAAGATTTATATGGTCGTGTTCTCTCCTTGGGCCTCGAAACATTCCTAATATGTTGTATAATCTGTTATGAAAGCACTGGTATTGCTAACCACTCAAAAGATCTGTTATCCCCCACGCTCCGGTAACGGTTCACTTAGGAGTCTCTGTAGCTCGATATGCGCCATTAGGCAAATTGATGTCGAGCTGGTCAGACTCGAACCAGATAGACCGGTCTCACAGCAACAAGGTCCTCCTTACCTTCAGCCACTCCAGTCGTTCTTGGGTTTCAGTAAACTGCAAGGCCTGGAGGAGCCAGGTTCTGCTCAATTTAACACCTGAGGTATACCTGATTCGGGCCCAGAACTATTATATCTGGACGCTGACCCTGTATCTTGTGCTGCTTGGCCCCATGTTTACACTTGAGATCAAAATGTCCGTGAAGATGGGCTTCGAGGGGCTGCCACTATGGCCCAGGGGTCGGGAGTTCATGCCGCTTTGCCATCGGTAGCCGGAGTCAGAGAGAGCACAACTGGCCGTGCTTTTTCCAGGGTGGGTAGATGGAGCTCTCTCTTCCCTCATCACTCTTGAAGAGATGTTGGTGTTGGAGCTGGGGACCCGGCGCTTTTACTCTGGGCGTGTCGGCTGCCCGGAGCGTTGCTAATGCTAGGGGGCGCTATAAAAAGAAACCAAATTGGGGCCAAAAGCGGATGGAAATCTTAATAGGACTTAAAAAACTTGACAGTCAAGGTGGCTGGAAGGTAAGCTGGTCATCCAGGGTATGAGTTTGATGGCAATGCTGGTCATGCTACCATTTTTGGCCATGCTGGTCCCCAAGCTCATTGACTAGCTGGTTGACTAGATTGGCCATGTTGTTCACGCTGGTAGACCACCTAAAATGTCCCCTTACCCTACGCCGGTCAAGAGCTAAACTCGTAAACCAGCTTAACCAACTTGACCCGCTCGAGGGACTTGAGGAACACATATATTCGAAGCTAATTTGAAGGAATTTGTTCCTGGTCTAAAGGATGAGGCCTGACCGCTGCTGTTGAGGGGACTCGGGTCCACACTGACCCACACATTCAGACTGTCAACAAAGTTTCCCGAGTAGTCAGCGAGAGAAATGCCTCAGAAGGCTTTTTCGGGCTTTTTCATTAGCGCTGTTTTGGAAATATGTCGTGGAATTTAGTGGAAGGTCAGTAGGTCAGTATGGCAGTTCATTTTTCTCCCTGAACTGAAAAGTGGAACATCTCAGCAAGAGCGCTGACCCCAGACCAGCGTTCGCTACGCAGATCAGCCATAACATTAAAACCACTGATGTGTAAACAGTCAGGTCGTGAAGGTGACGGAGGTGTTGAAGCAGGAAAAACGGTCAAGCGAAGGAACCTGAGACACTTCCTGAGACAAGAACCAAACTATGACTGGGTCAGGCAGTAAGCAGTGGTCAGTACCTACCCAGAGTGCTCAGAAGAAGGGCGAGTGGTAAACTGGCAACAGGGTCATGGCCCCCCTCAAGGCTCATAGAAGGCCAGGCCTACTGTAGCACAAACGTCTGGCTATGTCAGCATGGGTGGAACAAGGGCTAGGTGGGCTTTTCAAATGGGCCCCATCATTACAGCCAGCCTAGAGACTAGGCCTGATGTGCAGTGTTCTGGACCCATCACTGACCCTGGTGTGAACATCCATATGTGGGTCCAATATGAAAACCCATGGACAAAGCCATGTTGGGCATGTTATCTGGGAGCAGGACCTACACTACATTATTATATATGGCTGATCAGTCCAGGACACATTTGTCTTAATGTGTTTGATTGACGTGTTGTTGGAAGCTAAGGCACCACCAATTAGCATCATGCTAACTGCAGGCCTAACTCATCACAGACTCACCTCAAACCACATCAACGTGTTCGAGTAATCTCTAACAGACTTGTTTATGTGGTTTCTGATGCTGTATGACTCACTGTTATCTAGAACCAGGAACAGCGCTACTCAGAATAGCTAAAAAAGGCATGAAGCTTGAAGCCTGAATTCTGAATTCAGTGTCTTGGCGGAGTGACTGCATCTGAGGTGAGGGGAGAACCGTACCATTACACTGTTCTCACTGTGACGGAGGGATGTGGAGGTCTTCCATCTTGAGGCGTCTCCAATTAAAACGAGTGAAGATCTGAGGGGACGGTTCCTGTGAGCGTCTACGGTTTTCGGAGCCCTCGCACTTCCGTTGCGCTGCCGTTCGTCTCAGGAGGCTGGAGTAGAGAACTATTTCCAGGTACATTTGGACTGAAAACGAGTCTCATTCCTTGTGTGAGTGTGATGGAGAAGAGAGGGTCACTTTTTATTGAATTATTAATTGTATTTATTTATTTATTTAATTAATTATTTATTTGAATTTTATTGGAATATTTCGCTTTAGATGATCAACAGATTTTCAACTACACTGCAAAGTGGAGTTTAAAATATTTGTACAAATATTTGTTTTTATTAGTTGTGGCATTTTCTCATAATCCCCTTCATAATTCATGCAGTAAAGGGTTAAATTAGTCTTTCGGAACACAACAAAAATGATAAATATATATATATATGTACGTGTATTACATATATCTGTATTGCATTCAAATATACTGAAATTCATTTCAAAATATATTTCCCACACTAAAACGTATTTCAGAATATGTTGTCATTATACAAAATATATATTTGAAATAATATTGACATGTTAAACACATATATGTAGCATGTTTTTTAATATTAGCAAATATACATTTAACATAGGAAAAATAGATTTGTTTTGAACATTTTCCTTACAATAATATACTTGATAAATACATTTTGAATGTATAAATACATATATATATATATATATATATATATATATACATATATATGTATATATGTATATTTTTTTCCATTTGAAATATAGTATCTACATTTTATTATTTAATAACCTTTTTATTTCATTGTTTCTTTCTTTTTGTTACAATGTTTGTTATTAATTATGTCATTTTCAAAAAACAAAAAGCATTTGGCATGTTTCATAATTCATGCAGTAAAAAGCCAAAATTAGTCTGTAAAAAATGGAATATTTCAATTTAATTGTAAATAAATGATTAAAATCACATGTTTTCAGAACATTCAAGTGGGCATTGGTTGATGTTTATCCAAAACATGTCTAATGGAAATTCCACTACAATTCTGTGTTACTAGGAAAACAGTATATGCACATGTATTAGATATATTTGATATATCTGTATTGCATTTCAAACATTTTGCATGTATTTTCAAAATACATTTCCCACACTAAAATGTAAATGTATTAAATATTTTTTTTGACATCTTCATAAATTACAAAAAATATATACTTGAGAAAACATTTTGAATATCTCTCTATCTATGCCTATATGTTTTAGTATTGTTTTCTCTCTAAATACTTTTTAAAAAAAGATATATATATATATATATATATATATATATATATATATATAATATTTTTTATGAAATATGCCATTTTCAATTACTAAAACTTAAACTTATAGAATTTATGCAGTAAAATGTTCAAATTTGTCTTTTGGCATCAAAATAAATTTAAAAACAGAATCTTTTAATTGAATCGTAAATAAAATGTATTGTAATGTAAGAAGAGGACATTGTCAGGTGATTATCTGAGGTATGTCTAAAGAAAATTTCACGACTCTAAAACAATCTAGAACAAATTCTGAGAGAACTGTGTTGTTGAAAAGGTTAATAACAGCTCAGGCATCTGTAACTTTCATATAGCGGACCAATCAAATAAATACAATTTTATTTTTATTTTTGATTTTATTTTTATTTTTATTTAAATTTTTTAGTTACATTTAGAAACAATCAGGAAGACACTTGATTTCAGAAGATATGATGGTACCTCTGAAGTTGTGATGATTACACTGAAGCTAATTTTTTCGTTATTCGATTATCGTTATATATTCATGTTATTTTTTTTATGTAAAAATTTAGAAAAAAAGAGTTTTTTGGACTGAATTTAAGGTGACTGTACATGTCGTACACTTTGCTGTTCAGATTGTATAGATGGACTGAATGGACCAATAGAAACGCTCCAAAATGACTTGAATGAATAAAGTCTGGATTCATTAAAACACACATTAAGAACTTTGGTTTTCTTCTCAGCAGTTCAGTTTCAGACACAACAGGTTTTATTAAGACAGCGGTGAAATGAGTCCAGTCAGCTGTCAGCGACAGACTGCCCAAGGTCAGTTAAAAGGCCACTAGGCCCCTAATCACTACACTCTCTGGGGATACATGGGAAAATTCCCCTCATACACAACTGTCAGGAGTTCTGGACCAGTGGCCTCAATGCTTCAGTGTTGGTCGTAGGCCGTACTGGCCAATTTATGAGAAACACTGGCCTCCTGCATGGCTACTTTCAGTCACTGGCCACTCTATGGGTGTTTATCGGTCCCTCGTCTATCCCATTAATCACTGGTCAGTTTTAAACCAGATATACAGACCCTGGTCTCCAACTGGTGGAGCTACATGGTTGATGTTTCTAATAAAGTGTCCAGTCCAGTACAACATCGGACACAGGTCTGATAGATCATTATTTGGAGATTCAGGATTATATGGTATCTCATGCTTCCGAGATACGTTCACATAGCAGGTCAAAGTGGCCCAAATCCGATCTTGTCCAGTTCCAGTTTGGGCCACTTGGGCCACTGAATTGAAATCCGATACATATCCAATATGCCTCCATGTGGCTCAGTCTGAATAGCCAGATCGGCCCTTTTTTTAACGTCAATTCAACTCGACGTTCACTGAGGTGACGAGAAAAAGGATGACAGACCTCGTAAATATTTCGCAAAGCTAAAAAATGGCCGAATCTGGCCACAGGGGGCGCTGCTGCGGCGTCAAAGAAAGCGAAGTTTAAAGAAACCAAGAACACAACCCAGAAAAGTGGGTGTGGCCAAATAGCAGTGAGCATGAACGCATTCTCTGTGATAAGTTTGATAGCACTTTGATATCTCTCCTGATGCTGGAGAAGATCAGTCCGTTTAGGAGCTTGAACTGATCAGAAGAATGTGTATATGGGTCACATTAGAGAGCCTTAGAGTATTTCAAGAAAATTGTGAAATCAGTTTTCAAGTAATTCCAAGATTCTAAGTATTTTTTTATTATTTGTATTATTATTATTATTAGTGAAAAATAGTGAAATACTCAAATATCCAAATACATTTTTTTTTTCATTTTTCAATTTTTCAAGATTCTGGGTAATTTTTTAGAAAACAGAGCAGTATTTTGTAACTCTTAACAATTCTAAAAATATATATTTTGTAGACTGCGGTTGTGGGATCAATCCTCAAACTTGGCATGTTGACCACGCTATTCAGTGTCCACTCATTATTCTGTGATATTCCATTTTTTTTTGGTTTGTTTTTTTACATTTGCTCACATTTTGTACTATTTTATCAAAGAAAATATACTTAATTAGCCAAAATAATGATTTACTTTCTTGATATTTTGTATTCATACCTAGAAATAACATGCTATAATGTAACAGTGACTAGATTTCAAGAAAGGAGCTCATTTTTCTTAGGATGAGTCTTTTTTTTTAAGAAACTAAACCAATTTTTGGAAAAATTTAATAAAATAATGCTACTGCTACTAATAATAATATTTAATTTATACTTTTTATAAGAAATGACACTGTTGCGTAAAACAGACTGTGTTTTTCTCCTCTTCCTGATGGGAATGAGCTTCTATATATTATGTATTTCACTCATTATTCTGTGATAATCCAAAATTCAAGAATGATAAAAAAACTTTTTTAAGCGTTTTAAGCGTTATACAGTAATTCAATGTAGTTTCAATATAGTAACTATAACTCAAAATTTCACATTTGTTTACTATTTTATAAATATAGAAGTTACTTAATTTTCAAAAATAATGACTTTTTTATATATATATATATAATTTGTTTATTTATTTATTAATTTTTTTGTATTCATACATAGAAATAACAACTTACAACTTACTATGAAAGAAACTAGATTTTAAGAAAGTAACACATTATTTTCAGAACATTTTTAGGAATATTTAGGAAATAAATAATGAAACTAAGTTTAAATATTACAAGATTTCCATCTTAAAAATATAAAATATATTAAAATGTATTGCAATTTAATACAATAATAATAACATTAATAATCATAATAGTACTATTTTTTTCATCATTTTGATAAGAAATTACTTAGTCAAAACTTTGACACAATGTTGCCTACAAAGAAAAATAAATAAATAAATAAATAATTAAATAAACAGCCAGTGTTTCTCCTCTCTACCTGAGGGGAACAGGCTCCCGTACAGTATGTATTTCTCATTAGGCTGAAGAAGGATTTTGTCAGCGTTCCATAACGCTGTTCCAACCTGTTCGAATACAGCCCACTTTTGTGGGCGGAGCACAGTGAGGTCAACAACGACTCAGTAGGAAACCGTTTGAGCCGCGCTCTCCAGCTTTGGTCTGTGGCGAGCGCGAGGTTTACCTTGTTAATACTTATTTACACAAGTGAGAACGATCTGTCATGAATATCTCATTTTCTCCGACGCCGTTTCACCTTCGTTCCTTCCCACAATTTCCTCCCAGCGAGGAAATGAGAAAAGGGCCGAGGCTTCTCCGGCTGCCCATTAAAACTCCCCCTCACCAATTATCCCGCCCGCCACAAACAAAGGGGCCTTCAGCTGCGGCTCGGCTCGTCCGCTTATTTACGCTCCTTTTTTCGTTTTCAGCCCCTGATTGAGCTCTTCTTCTCCGTGCGGTTTGCCCTGCCTCCGATTTTCTCATCAGAAGAGAGAGCCGTGTTTATTTGTTCAGTCGCTGCACGATCCAATCCACTGATCTTTAATTTTAGTTTCTCCCTGGGTGAATGTGGGAATCCCAACTGGGTGTGTTTGTGTATAGAATGTATACAAACCAATGAGCCACAACATTACGACCACGCGATTAAGGTCGACTATGTCAGGACAGTCGGAAAAGGTCCCAGCTAACATGTCCTTGTGGGGCCTGTAGGGGGAGCCCAACTGGGAAGCAGAAAGTTTTGTCCATGGGTTCCATGTTGAACCCACATTTGAAAGCCCACCAGGGTCCCACAAAGGGCCAGCGTTGACACTGCGTACGAGGCCTAGATGGGACCCAGAAACAAGACATGTACAAACCCACTCAGAGACCATGCCCACCTGGAACCCACCTGGAACCCACCTAGCCCACGTTCCACCCATGTTGGCTGGGATCTGAGCAGCATACCAGGCAGGCTAACTTCTGGCTATGGGAGCTGCAGATGCTCAGACTTGCAGAATACACCTGATAGTTGGGTCGGATCGACCGCTCCAAGGGTCTTGGTGGTAGTCAGAGTGCCCATTCTAACCCCTGTCTACCACCTACATCCCACCCTATCGTCTACAATAGACACACTAGAACTGTCAGCCAAGGAAGAAGTTAGCCTGGTCCAATGTATCATCACATGGACAGTTGGGTACGTGTCTATCTTTCACCAGCGGGAGGCGCTAGAACAGCTGGTACTGTCTGACTGCCAGTAACTTCCACTCGCAACTGTAGAAGAACATCCAGCAGAACCAAAACACATCTGAAAAAGGGCCAATTCCAAGTCATGACTCGTTACATTTACCCCCCCCCCCAACATTTACATAAACCCCGCCCACTACAGAAAGCTCTACTCCAAGCTGGAGAAGCGGTAAAGTGGGACGGCGACTTCAGGAGAAAATGGCGTCGTTGATTCTGGAGAGCAGCACATCACCTCCTGACTCTGCTAGTTAACCTGGTGACCTCATGGCTGCGGCTTTTCCTGTGAGGGTGTCCTCAGAAGTGGAGCTCAAACGGGGGAGCAGCTCTAGGCTAAAAGCTAACGCTAGTTGACGCTAGCTATTACCATCGTCTGCTGTACTCGAAGGCAAACGAGACGGACTTCCTCAGCTGGACCAAACCGGAGCTTCTCCCATCCGAAAGGAAAGCTCTGGTTTTCAAACCCAGAGAAGCGAGTGAAGGCAAGGCTAAGCGCTAACTGGCCGTCGCGCTGAGAGGACCCGAGGAGAGGACGGCAACACTATCCGGTAAGTTTCGCACAGCGTTGAAACTGCTGTCATATGTGGGTCCAGTGAGTCGTCCCATGAGCCTTCCATAAAAGAAACATAACAGGGTGGTAAACAGGCCCGAGGTACTTGATTACTATGCATTCTTAGGCTCCAGTAAAGAATCTTCTGGAACGTCTTGGTCCCGGATACCACTGTCAGAGGTCCTGTAGAGGGAGCTGTTTTTGGTGGCGGCAACCTATTAGAAGGGCGGTCATAATGTTTTGGCTAGTCTGTGTTTATTAGCGCTGAAAGGGCGTGTTTTCCTTCCTTCTCAGGACCCGTGATGCGCATTTCCATGCGCGAGTAGGCATTCAGAGCGTTCCGCAATTATGATGGATGGCAATTATTGCAGATAATGTATAATTATGGCTCTGAATGGAGGCACTGAAGAGCTAATTATGACATTCAAAATAAGCTTTTCATGACGCAGACGTTTAGCCGTCTCACCGAAGTTCTTTGGCGCGTGCTGAACAGTCACGAGTTTGCTTTCCTGCCTGAAGCACCAGTGCATAATGGACGGTGAGCGCAGCGTTTAATGGGATTGAGAGTGTGAAGTGGAGGCTAGGTCAGGGTAAGCTAACCACCATGTCCACAGGGGGCCTGTATGGCGTAGTAGCCCAACCGGGTAGTAGAAAGCGTTGTCCTCGGGTTCCACATTGGCCCTACCTGTGGATGCCCACCAGGGTCAGCCCACCGATGGGTTTGTACACTGGGGCTCATTTGGGACGTCCTGGAACCCACCTAGCCCACATGAGCATGCTAGCTGGGTAGCAAAGGGTGACCGTCAGACCTAGGCCTTCAGTTCAGGCTTGTTTGATCAGAAGCTTGTAACAAGCATTAGCATTTAAGCTATATGGACAGAAGTATTGGGACGCCTGCTCATTCACGATCGCGGCATTAGCATCACATACCACAGCTTACAGATGGACCATTTAGGACCCGATACGTTAGCCAGAAGATGTATTAGCTATCATGCTACTAGTTAGCCAGTCAAGCTGATCCCCCTTTGATTGTATTAGCTAGCATGCTACTGGTTAGCCAGCCAAGTTGCCCTCCTCCAGTGTTTTTTTTTTTTTTAGCTTGATAGCGGATAGCAAATAGCTATATTAGCACCATAGCTAGCTTACCTGTTGTTGGCATCAGCTGTACATGCCAGCATGGCAACAACATTATTATATGGTTGAGCTTGAGCTGATATGTGATTCAGCATCGCTATTGTGGTGTTAGCATCATTGTCATAGTGTCGGCAGCCAGGCTCACCCAGTTAGCTTAACCATTAGCTTCTTCCTTATTAGCTTCCGACCCCTTATTAGCCACCCCCCGCCCCCGCCCCCTGGCCCTTGGCCCCGCCCGGCATTGCTACATCAGTCCCCATGTGTACATTTAGAGTGGGAGTGTCTACAGGGTGGGAGTGTGTAGCGTGAAAATGTGTGTGTGTGTGTGAGTGTGTGTTGTGAGGGCGAGTGCGCAACATGAAAGTACATAATGAAAGCAGGAGTTAGAGATGCTGATGGCCCTCGTGGAGGCTTAGCGGGAACGCTGCGGACAACAAAGCTTTTCAATACTGAGCGTGAATGAGTGCGAGAGGAAGAGCGAGTGCGCGAGCGAGCGAGAGAGAGAGAGGGGGGGGAGGGAGAACGAGTGAAAGCAGATGGGTTCGGAAACGGGAGCGAGAGGAGGATGCTGGCACACAGCGCATGCAGGGAGATGCTCTTACAAATGAAGTTCTAGGCGTGCGGTTCTAGGACCATCGCTTGACTGGCGTAGAACCTTTAACGTAATGCGGAGGTTCCTAAAACTGTTCTTTCGAGGAACAGCTCACTGAACTGTTCTGGACCCGAAACAGGTTCTTCTATATAACCCAACGCTCCACAATGTACTTCAAAGGGTTCTTTTAAAGAACCTCCCCTAAATGGTTCTTTTAAGGCCCTATGTGCAGTGTGCATCCCCTTCTGGTCCCAATCACTGGCCCTGGTGGGGTCATTTGACCCCCATATGTGGCGCCAACATGGAACCCATGGACAACACCACACAGGCCCCACATGGGCATGCTGGTTAGGGACCCAAAAGAGGTTCTTCTATATAACCCAATGCTCTACAATGTACTTCAAAGGGTTCTTTTAAAGAACCTACCCTAAATGGTTCTTTCACTGGACCCCAAGAGAGGGAGGGGTTCTCCTAAGGTCTCACTGCAAATAACCCTCGTGGTTTAAGAGCTCTAGCCAGAGTGACACAGGAGGGAGGCTCACCTGCCCAAACGCCTGGGCAGGGATGCTGTGCGGGACTTGTTGCTATGGCGACTACTCATCTGTTCCCAGCATTCTTCCACCAGTTGTTATGAATCCTCAAGAGCACTCTCCAGCTAATTTGCATATGATGTGCATATTAAACGTAATCACAACATCGCCTGGAACAAGAACGCAGATGTTGCGACGCCGTGATCACAGGGGAGTTCACACCCGCATCCGAACCGGACAGTTCGGGAAGCTCCAGTGCTGTTCGGACACACCCCCCCCAACCCCACCCCACCCCGATACGACAGCGAAGGTTTAGCTGATGATGAGGGAAGGTGGTGCCCTTTCCCAGACAACATGCTCATGTTGGGTTCATGTGGGGGCGAGAACATCGGCTAGGTGGGTTCCAGGTGGTCACCCATTACGACTCATCAAGGCCCTATGTGCAGCTTGCATCCTCTCCTGGTGCGGTCATTTGACCCCCATATGTGGCGCCAAGATGGAACCCATGGACAACGCCACACAGGCCCCACATGGGCATGCTGTTTAGGGTTCCCCTGTGCAGCCTTCCTCAGCCACCTTTGTGGAAGAGTCCTTAGGAGGAGGATCTAGGTGCAACTAGAAGAAGCCCCCCCACCCCTTCAGCAGAAGTTCCTGGAGTGACCCTTGTAGTTTCCGAACTGTGCTTCCCTGCAAATCTGCACCGCCCAAGATTTTCTCAGTGCTAGAAGCATTCTAGCCGTGATACCTGCACGAGGTAAAGTGGAAATCGATTATTTGTCAAAGTGTCACTTTAATAGCATACAGTATCTGACACGGGGTCAGACACGGGGGGCCGAGCGGCTGCCCCTTCACCCTTAATCGACCCTTGAGTGTGACCCTTCACTTCCCTTGGAACAATGGAGTTACACCAAGCGTGCCTCGAATTTCAACAGCCTAAAGTGTCAGAGGTGTTCCCAGCACTGTGCACAGGCAAAGGGCATGTAGATGGTAAGGGTTGGGGGGCTTTTCCCCAAGGGCAGGGGGCCTTTTTTTTGTTTGCCTTAGCAGCCCTAGTAAACGACACTTGTGCAACCTCGATATGTCGGCCGCATTCACTCAACTTCTTAATGAGTTTACTTCCTTTGCTATCAGAGTGGGTAAGTGGGCATCTAGACAGTGGACAATGGGCGGCACCCAGGAAGGCTGTTATCTGTGGCCATTACCAAAAGCCCTGTAGATTCAGTAAAAAGCCTGATCAGGGATGGTCTGTGAAGGGTGAGTTCTGGGTAATGCAGCAGCAGATGCTTTCCAAAATCAACAGCAGTAACACTTGACTGCAGCCGTGGATTTGCGGAATGCGCTGGGTCGCCGTGCCCAATTTCCAAACCCCAGGAACTTGCCTTGGAGGGATGTGGTGCTGTACGCTTGTATGCAAAAGTTTGTGGACACCCCTTCTAACAAATGCATTCAGCTACTTTAATTTGATAGAATAGGAGCAGATCTCTGGACCAGAGGGGTATAAAGTGGTCAGAGGATAGAGCTACTCCTGGACCAGACCGCGGAAAGTTCGTGAGCAGCCCTAACTCACTGCTGAAGTTAACTTTTAGGGCTCTGTAGGGCACTGGTGACACTTTTGGACATTTGACAGCAGTTGGTGTGAATTCCTCAGGCAGGAATGGCGTCTGGAAGCTGATTTGCTGATTAAACGCCAATCGTGTAGCCAATCACCTGCTAGCTGGGCTTGCTGACAAAGGTAACAAGGTCAGAAAGCTCCTAACGAGTTCCAGAGCTCTGTCCACATGCCTCTCCTTCGGCTTAGAGTGGCTGGGGAAAGGGTCAGGGTGGTCGTTACCCAGCCCTGTACGGGTGGCCCAACTGGGAACCAGAAAGTTTTGTCCATGGGTTCCATGTTGCCCAACATATGGATGCGCAACAGGGTCAGTGATGGGACGAGGCCTAGTTGGGGCTTAGTTGGGACCCATGTGAGATTGGGGTGGGCTGTAACAATGGGGCCCATTTGGGAAGCCTGTCTGGGACTGCATTGAGCCAACATGGGGGCTCATGTGGGGCTTGCATGGGCGGGTTTGTACATATGTTGATACTCCAGCATTACATCTAGGTAGGTCCCATCTAGGCTCCGAATGCAGTGTATACAGCCCAGATGGGGCCCTGATTGGGATTTACCTCATGGGCAAAACTTTCTGGATCCCAGGTGGGCTACTACCCATACAGGTCCCAACAGCGAATGTAGCCATTTACCTCCTATCCAAAACCCACCAGCTTCATACCTTCTGGGTTTTACATGTGATTCATCCCAGCGTCTCACACAGAGATCCACCAGCAGCGCTAGCAACAAACTGTAGATGCAATGCAAGCATGAGGTGAGAGCGCTGTGAGCCCAGTGCAATTAGTCTTCACTCGATTGTTAAGCGTGAAAGGGTGCACAGATGCCTGAAGTGAGAACATTGGGAGCCCAGCGCAATTAGTCTTCACTCGTTTGTTAAGCGTTAAAAGGGTGCACAGATGCCTGAGGTTTAAAGGATGGCTGATTTTGAAACGAGTGTGGCGTTAGAAGGGCCTGCTGTGATCTTTATGCGAACAGCCTGATTTGTTCTGAGGGAGCTTCAGGCTTTGGATGTGCTTCGGTTTTTGGCTTAGCCCAGCTTATTGGCTTGTATTCATTCTTCTTTCTAGAAGTTTTTTTTTACCACCACTTTTCGAACCCGGAACTGACAAGTGTAAGTGCTGGCCAGCAACCCACTGAAGTGATGTGGGGAAAGAGGGAAAGCCATCAACCCACATGGAGAGAGCAAGGCCAGTTGTGCTCTCTCAGGCTCCGGCTGCTGATGGCAGGAAGCAATGCCTGGGATCCTTAGTCCCGCTGGACCACTTGGAGCCCCCTGCTTATTGGATTGGAGTTTGGATTTGATCGTAAATGGAAACGGAATTCTGTTTATACCGTGCAAACGTGGTCAGTCGCCTATCCTGTAGTGGTCAGTGGCTTATTATTTCATATTTATAACCATAAGTATTCAACCCCAGTTTCCGACTATATCATGGACCACAGAAATTCGGACATACCGAATACTATCTGATTTAACGAGGTGAGTATTCCTTTCAATAAGCCGTTACTTAGAAGAACAATAGCCTTTCATGTGGGAACACACTGATTGGAGAGGTTGCAAGTTTAGCGACATGCTAAGTTTGATTAAAAGGTAGAGCAAGCGAACCTGGTCGAACCAACCTACCATATGTTCCTGAAAACAGTCAATTTCCATTCTGAGACCATTCCCAGTTAGCTGGAACACAGTCTTCGCTGTGGTGTTTAGCCTGCTAGCTAACTTAGCTAAGCCTAGATAGCCTTAGCTATAACCAGTCTCTCATTTCTCCTTCCTGTTCCTCCCAACACCAGTCGCTGGACCTCGCTCTCTTAAACACAACGTTCTTATCTGTGAAAGTGAAGAACGAAGAGCATTCTAAGGAATAGGATACAAAATACTATCCAAGTACCAGGATGTTCCGATGAGAACTGCTGGATCAATTAAGGAAATGGAAGCTGCAATACACCACCCAGGAGACACTGCCTAGAAAAAACATCCTTCATATCTTGACATCAGGTCAAGAAGAAGACTTGAGGGAAGCCACAGAAATGCCAACGATCACTTTGAAGGATCTACAGAGTTAAGTGTCTGAGCCCGGATCTGGAGTTTGCCAGAAAGTTTTGTGGTCAGCTACGACAAAACTGGAGCGCCAGACTTTATGGCGCGAAGTTAACATTGATAGTAACTCATAAGGATGACTTCGGATCTCATGATAAATAATTACGCTGTGAAATAATTATTACTTACTATCTCTTCATAAATACGTATTATTTCATTTCTCATTTATGTGACTTTGCATCTCAGTTATGACTTACTGCTGCATATTAATGGCATTATTTGAATATTAATTATTCCTCGCCACACGAATATGACATTGCATCTCATAAAAATCTCACATTTCAAAATTAAAATTTCATATCTCAAACGTAATCCAAGGATTATGACTTACAATCTCATAATCATAACTTAGAGTTTCGTAATTATAACGTAGTGTCTCATAATTATGACTTATTATTTTATAACAGTGACATATCTCATAATTATACAATAGGATCTCATAAATGTGACTTTAGTAGTAATTATTGTAATCATTTAGCATCTAATAATTACCACTGTCTTATCATAATAACTGATTATTTCATAGTTATTAATACCTCATAAGTATGATTCAGGATCTTATGCTCTTATAATACTGATTATTTCATAAATATGTTTAGTATCTCATTTATATGACTTGATAAGACTATGAATAATAATATAAATATAAATTATTAATAATAGTATATAATAATTATATATTTCGTAATAATGAAACAGTATCTTGTTTACATGACTTCATGACTTCACATCTGTCGCATGTTAATGACATTATTTTGTAATCATGACTTACCACGTAAATATGACTTTGCATCTCATAATGGCGTCTTTTTTCATAATTGGAACCTCGCATCTCTAATATGACTCTGGAGCTGATGATTATGACTTACCGTCTCATAATAATGACTTCGTACCTTATACTTGTGACTCATAATAATGACATTACTGCATGAATATGACTTAGTATCGCAAATATTACATTATCATAATAATGACTTATTATAACGCCATATTCTAGTTATAATGATCTCACACTGGCGCCTGTCCAGAATCATAATCATCAATCAGTGGCGGTCATTATTTTCACTGTATTTGAGGACGCTTGTAAGCAGTCCTTATGGGTAGGTCCTGACCACTGGGTCGGTCCCTGCATTAAAGGCAGTGGTACCGGCACATTCGTCCCCACTTCGCTGTTCAGTGTGTGTGTGTGTGTGTGTGTGTGTGACTGATTTGCTGGATTTCTATTTGATGCCCACTCTCTCTGTCTCTCTCTCTCTCTGTCTCTCTCTCTCTCTCTCTCTCTCTCTCTCTCTCTCTCTCTCACTCTCTCTTGCCTCAGCCATGTCCTTTCGCCTGGATTCTTTCTCCTACAAGCTCAGAGGACGAGCCGAGCGGCCAGATACACTCGCACCCCGTACCTCTTTTTCCACCACACACAAGTTTGGTGTCCCACAGGGCCGAAAGCGGGCCTGCTCCTCACACATTAGGGGGGCAAGCGAACATCACCCTCCCACCCCCACCCCCACCCCCACAGGCTTTTACAAACTTTCCCTCTGTCTCATCCTCACCTCTTTAGCATTCTGCCTCTCTCTCTCTCTCTCTCTCTCTCTGTGTTTCTCTGACTCTTTCTCAATCTCTCTCGCTCGTCTTCCAACATGCCCTCTCCTTGGTGGGGCTGCTTTAGAGAAAAAGGGAGAGAGAGAGAGAGAGAGAGAGAGAGAAAACAACAGTATCGATTAACAATGTTGCACAAAGCCTGAGCAGCGGCTGGTGGTCCCCGCAGGCCGAGCTCAGTGATCTCCTCGAGTCTGACCTTTGGTGCTTTAGCAATGCTCTGAATTCATTGCCTTTGGTAAGGAAGGTCTGCTTCATTTAAAAGCAATGCAAACACACACACACACACACACACACACACACGTATATATAAATATATGCATGGATCCACATCCTAAATAAGCCTTGTCTGCACCGTAAGGCTGCAAACCATAGGCTAAGCCCACCCAACGCTCGCTGAGACTGCACTCCAGTAGACTGATGTTCAGCTCTGATGATAGACCAGGGCGCTCCGGAGTCATCACCCCCCAACGTCAATATCAGTTAGAGGGGCATGAAGCCCACCAGCATTGGGCTGTGGAGCACTGCAGCTGCATTCTCTGGACTGAAGCTCACTGAAGGTCTTGTGGCTGAATGCAACCAAATCCGCCCAGCAATGTTCTGACATCTAGTGAGCCTTCCCAGTAACGCTGAGGCTGTTACTGCAGCAAAGATACTAAGTCAAATGTTCTTTCGAATAATTATTGAGTTATGTGACTCATAAGTTTCATATACTATCTCATAATGATGACATATTATCTCAGAATTATGACCTGCTGTCTCATAAAAATGACTTCCTATCTCTCTATAGTAATGATAGCATCTCAATCATATTTAAGTATCGCCACATTATCTCATAATTATGGCGTACTATCTCATAATAATGACAGCAAAATAAAAAAATCATCGCTCATATAATCTGTTAATTATGATTTTGTATCTTATTAATATTACTGATCTCATGAGTATTTACTCTCACAGTTGTCTAACAATATCTTATAATAGACGTAATATCTCGTAAATAACTTACTATCTCAAAATAGTGACATACTATCTTAGAAATATGACACACTATCTCATTATAATAACAGAATATCTGTATATCTGTATCTATAATTAGCACATACTGTCTCATAAGTATGGCTGACTATCTTATAATTAGCACATACTATCTCATAAGTATGACTGACTATCTCATAATTAGCACTTACTATCTCATAAGTATGACTGACTATCTCATAATTAGCACTTACTGTCTCATAAGTATGGCTGACTATCTCATAATTAGCACTTACTGTCTCATAAGTATGGCTGACTAACTCATAATTAGCACTTACTATCTCATAAGTATGACTGACTTACATTGTTGGCATTTCTCAGAATTATGGCTTACGATCTCATAATAATGCCTCTGTATCTCATATTTATGACTAAGTTATCATAATAATGACAGCATCTCATAATTATAATTTAGCATCTCATATGTATGATTGATTTCATGATTACTTACAATCACAATTATCTAACAATATCTTACTATCGTACTATCTCGTAAATGACTTACTATCTCAAAATTGTGACGTACTATCTTATGTCTTATATTATGATGCACTCATAATAGCCTAATATCTCATAATTAGCACTTACTATCTCATAAGTATGACTTACATTGTTGGCATATCTCAGAATTATGTCTTACGATTTCATAATAATGCCTCAGTATCTCATATTTTTGATTAAGTATATCATAATAATGACAGCATCTCATAATTATAATTTAATATCTCATAAATATGACTGATTTCATGATTACGTACTATTACAATTATTTAATGTTATACCTTTTAAAGACTCATAATCATGACTTATAAATGACTTACTATCTCAAAATTCTGACTTACTATCTTATAAATATGACTCACTATCTCATAATAATGGCCTAAGATCTCATAAAAGCACTTACTATTTCATAATAATGACTTAATGTCTTACGAATATGACTCCCTACCTTACTATGGCATGATAACATCTCACAATTAGCACTTACTATCTCATAAGTATGACTATCTCATAATTAGCACTTTATCTCATAAATAGAATTTAGCATCTCCTTATTGAATCAGACTCACCGGCTAATTGACAATATCTCATGATTATGGCTTACCATCTCATAATAATGACAACATCTCATAATTATGATTTCGTTAATACGGATTAGCGTCTCATAATATTTACTTACTATCTCAAAATACTGACTTAGCATTTTATAATAATGACAATTACAATTACAATCTTATCATTTTGACTTATCACTTTTTTAAGCATCTCTTATAAAGTGACTAAATAATAACGTACTTTCGTAATGACGTAATCCCACGATCTCGTGAAGAGGACTTAGCGTCTCATAATTAAAGTAGCTTTAAAGGGCTGTGACGGAAACTCTACGTGGTTTGAGGCGAGTGGGTGATGACTTACACGTGCAGGGGTCTCTGGCTAATGTCATCTCCTAATAATGACCATACATTAGCCTTGTAGCTCCAGGGCAAAACTACAGAAGCTAGCTTCAGACACCAAACTTGTCTTGGTTAAATGACTATATTTAGGCCTAGAGGGACATTTCGATCGTCCCCCCCGTCCAAAAAACCATGCGCTTCAGAGCCCCTCTGCTTGCTTACTGGCTTTATAGTTTTATGGCCTTGCTTGCTAATTACCCAGCTTGCAGGCATGCGGTGCTGTAGGAACAGCTGCCGCTAGCCCCCACGCCTCCCTGCCGGGTGGTCTGGGAGGCCCGCTCGGAGGACGTTGTGGGACACTCGATGGCCGAGTGGCTCCTTCCGTACAGTAGTCGGTTCACACAGGCTCCTCGGGGAGACGCTGGCCCGCCGCCAGGCCGCCTCTGGACGCTTTTCCACCGCTACATCTGCCGACCTTCCTCCCGGGACTCTGTTCTCATAAGTGGGAATTTGTGACTGGAAGACGTGCCAGACGCTAAATGCGCGAGTGCAAGTAGGGCCCGGCGTGAGTGTGTGTGTGTGTGTGTGTGTACATGGTGTGTACATGGTGTGTACGCTGCAGTGCGTGGGCCTGCGAATGTAAACTCATGATGACAAGAGCATAGATAAAGAGCTGTGGTGAGCAGCAAGGCCTTGTGGGATTGCGCACAGATATTGAAAAAGGGGGTCGTGACCTCCCTCCCAAACAACATTCAAGGATTTGTCCCAAAAGTGAACGTAATTTAGTATGTACGTATGTAAAAATGGGGAATGCTAATGCTAATGCTAATGGAGTGCTAATCTGCGTATGTGTTTGAGATAGTACAGTGAGCTACGAGGCTAATGTCGCTAATCATGTAGCTTATATGTAATGATAGAAAATGTAGCAAGAATTAGCAGCATGTTAAAATATGACTTGTAAGACCAAGCTTGTTGACCAGCATGACCACTCTGGTTGACCATAATGAGCAAGGTAGTAGACCATCAAGGCTAAGCTAGTTGACCAGTATTACCAAGCTAATTGACTAGCAAAACCAAGCTAGTCGACTAGCAAAACCAAGCTGGTCAACCAGCAAGACTATGCTAGTTGACCAGCATGACCACTCTGGTTGACCAGTATTATTAAGCTAATTAACTAGAAAAACCAAGCTGGTTGACTAGCATGACCAAGCTGGTCAACCAGCAAGACTATGCTAGTTGACCAGCAAGACCATGCTGGTTGACCAGTATTACCAAGCTGACTGACTAGCATGACCAAGCTGGTTGACTAGCATGACCAGGCTGGTCAACCAGCAAGACCACGCTGGTTGACCAGTATCACCAAGCTAACTGACTAGCAAAACCAAGCTGGTTGACTAGCATGACCAGGCTGGTCAACCAGCAAGACTACGCTAGTTGACCAGCATGACCGCTCTGGTTGACCAGTATTACCAAGCTGACTGACTAGCATGACCAAATTTGTTGACCATAATGAGCAAGATGGTAGACTAGCATGACCAAGCTGGTCAACCAGCAAGACTACGCTAGTTGACCAGCAAGACCACGCTGGTTGACCGGTATTACCAATCTGACTGACTAGCATGACCAAACTGGTTGACCATTTTGAGCAAGGTTGTAGACCAGCATGACCAAGCTGGTCAACCAGCAAGACTATGCTAGTTGACCAGCAAGACCACGCTGGTTGACCAGTATCACCAAGCTAACTTACTAGCAAAACCAAGCTGGTCGACTAGCATGACCAACCTCAGCATTACCCAGCTAGCCTACCAGCACCGGGTTCTTTTTTTCTGGAGCCTGGATGACCAGCTTTCCATCATCAATGACCATCAATGACCATCGATGACCATCTAAAACCAACTGAAGCTCCTGAAAGCGCCTCCGCACGGCTAAAGCAACACTAGCCGCTAATTGCTGAGGTAATTGCCACTGTTTCTTGTTAGCCACATTACCCTCGTAGCTCCAGCATGGAGGTGGAGAACCAAACTTCAGGCTGCAAACATTTCTTGGTCGTCGTGGAAACTGTGAATAGGATTGTTTGGCCAAAGTATCGCATTACGCTGTGAAAACACAGTCCTAAATGGAGCGTCCACCGAGGGTCAGCCACTGTACGGCTAACGTTATTTATAGGTTATTACTGTTGCTGCTTGATTCCATTCGGTCCTAAAAGTGATTAATGTAATATTACTTGTCTGACAGTGTGTGTGTGTGTGTGTGTGTGTTTGCGGAGACGCTGGGGATCGTGGTGTTTGCGGTTGGAATGGTCGGCTGGACATAAAGCACTGGTAATTTAATAGAAGAGAGAGAGAGAGAGGGCGAGAGAGAGGGTTCCCTTTAGACAGACTGGAGCTGGAGTCCAGCGCTGGACATTAGCCAGGCCTGTGCAACATTAGCCACAATGACATTTCCATGTCCAAATATTTATGGACAGGCACCCCTGTCCCCGTTGCTGACACAGATGTGCAAATGCACACGCACAGCTGGTCTAGTCCCAGTAGAGAAAGAAGTATGGTCACCACCAAGACTTCATCCTTCTGCCATAACATTAAAACCACTGCCCGGAGAGGTGGAGGAGGAACATTCCAGGCCCGGTTCCGACTCGCTGGACGGCTCCGGTCAGCTGCAGTAGCCTCGTATCTCCGGTGCGAGTCTGCTTCCCAATCAGCGTAGGCCGGGAACGCTCCTCAGGAAACACCTATAGTGTGCTTCCACTTGCTGGCCACTTTATTGGAAACACCTACACTGTGCTTCCACTCGCTGGCCACTTTATCAGAAACACCTACCTTGTAGTTCCGCTCGCTGGCCACTTTATTGGAAACACCTACTTTTGTGCTTCCACTCGCTGGCCACTTTATTGGAAACACCTGCCTTCTGCTTCCACTTGCTGGCCACTTTATTGGAAACACCTGCCTTCTGCTTCCACTTGCTGGCCACTTTATTGGAAACACCTACACTGTGCTTCCACTTGCTGTCCACTTTATTGGAAACACCTACCTTCTGCTTCCACTTGCTGGCCACTTTATTGGAAACACCTACACTGTGCTTCCACTTGCTGGCCACTTTATTGGAAACACCTACACTGTGCTTCCACTTGCTGGCCACTTTATTGGAAACACCTACCTTCTGCTTCCACTTGCTGGCCACTTTATTGGAAACACCTACACTGTGCTTCCACTTGCTGGCCACTTTATTGGAAACACCTACACTGTGCTTCCACTTGCTGGCCACTTTATTGGAAACACCTACACTGTGCTTCCACTTGCTGGCCACTTTATTGGAAACACCTACCTTCTGCTTCCACTTGCTGGCCACTTTATTGGAAACACCTACACTGTGCTTCCACTTGCTGGCCACTTTATTGGAAACACCTACCTTCTGCTTCCACTTGCTGGCCACTTTATTGGAAACACCTACACTGTGCTTCCACTTGCTGGCCACTTTATTGGAAACACCTACACTGTGCTTCCACTTGCTGGCCACTTTATTGGAAACACCTACCTTCTGCTTCCACTTGCTGGCCACTTTATTGGAAACACCTACCTTCTGCTTCCACTCGCTGGCCACTTTATTGGAAACACCTACACTGTGCTTCCACTTGCTGGCCACTTTATTTGAGGTGAGGAGGAACATTCCAGGCCCGGTTCCGACTCGCTGGACGGCTCCGGTCAGCCGAGTAGCCTCGTATCTCCGGTGCGGACCTGGCTGTAAGTGGAGTCTGCTTCCCAATCAGCGTAGGTCGGGAACGCTCCTCGGGAAACTGCCGCTGAACAGATGCACATTCTCCAGAAGTGTCTTCTAAAGCTCGGTTCCTCGAGCGCTCTGCTCAGCAGCAGGTGGGCAGTAAATCCATAAAGCAGTGGTCCGGCGCTGATGGGCCACAGCTAGCCAGAAGGCTCATAGCAGCGCAGATTGGCCTTCTGCGCAGCGTCCTAATGGAGAGACTTTCCCTCCTCCAAAACCTGCTGCTGCTAATCACTGGCCACTTTATTGGAAACACCTACCTTTTGTGCTTCCACTTGCTGGCCACTTTATTGGAAACACCTACCGTTTGTGCTTCCACTCACTGGCCACTTTATTGGAAACACCTACCTTTTGTGCTTCCACTTGCTGGCCATTTTATTGGAAACACCTACCTTTTGTGCTTCCACTCGCTGGCCACTTTATTGGAAACACCTACCTTGTAGTTCCACTCGCTGGCCACTTTATTGGAAACACCTACCTTGTAGTTCCACTCGCTGGCCACTTTATTGGAAACACCTACCTTTTGTGCTTCCACTCGCTGGCCACTTTATTGGAAACACCTACCTTTTAGGCTTCCACTTGCTGGCCACTTTATTGGAAACACCTACCTTTTGTGCTTCCACTCGCTGGCCACTTTATTGGAAACACCTACCGTGTAGTTCCACTTGCTGGCCACTTTATTGGAAACACCTACCTTGTAGTTCCACTCACTGGCCACTTTATTGGAAACACCTACCTTTTGTGCTTCCACTCACTGGCCACTTTATTGGAAACACCTACCTTTTGTGCTTCCACTTGCTGGCCACTTTATTGTACTAGGTGTTTCTGATAAAGTGGCCAGCGAGCGGAACTGTGAGGTGGGTGGTTTTAATGAAGTGGCTGTTACAGTTGTGAAGCTAAAGCAGTGGCTTTCATTGATCTCTTTTTATTTAGCGTTTTTCATTTCTCTCGTTGTTATTACCCCCCCTCCTCCTCTTCCTCCTCCCCCCCTCCTCCTCCTCCTCTCCTCGACTGTTTCCTCCCTTTGTGACGACTGGAGTTTTCTGACAATCAGGACGGTAACGCCAACAGAGGAGAATTAACACGGCCGAGATTTACTTTTTTAATGGGAAAAAAATCTATTTCCACGCGGAGAAACATGAATCATCCGAGGTTTTCTAAATAAAAATAGGAAGCTATTAGATGACTCATTTTTAGTGTCACCTCGCCACAGCTCGCGGCCTTCCTCCCGCATCTCTGGGTGCTCGGCCTGCTTTGTCATCGCTGGGTATGTAACTGGTGGGGGCCTTTCGGGTCCCTGTGGAACAAACGACAGAACAAGAGAGGGAGAGAGAGGGAGAGCGAGCACATGGTGTACTTACAGTGGGTATAGCTCACTGATCTAGCCGCGAGGAGGAGGAGGAGGAGGGGGAGGAAGAGGAGGAGAGGGCTATCAGCAACCCGCAACGTCCGAGTGCTCAGACCTGGACAAGGCTCACTCCCGCTGTATCCTACAGTATCATACAGTGCTCGGCTTTAGGGACTTTACCCACGCCCCCTCCCAGATGCCTCCAGCTGTAAGAGACTGGAGGTATCTGAGACCCACGAAGCACCACCTCACCTCACTGCATAGACATCCAGCACCAGACCAGTACCAGACCAGTACCAGACCAGTATAAACCAGCATTTAACATGTATTTGTGGTGTTTTGGACACTGGTATACTGGTCGACCAGTTCCAGACCAGTACCAGACAAGTACCAGACCAGTATAAACCAGTATAAACCAGCATTTGTGGTGTTTTGGACACTGGTATACTGGTCGACCAGTTCCAGACCAGTACCAGACCAGTACCAGACCAGTATAAACCAGCATTTGTGGGTTTTTGAACACTGGTATACTGGTCGACCAGTACCAGACCAGTACCAGACAAGTACCAGACCAGTATAAACCAGTATAAAGCAGCATTTGTGGTGTTTTGGACACTGGTATACTGGTCTCTAGCAGTGGAAGGTGGTGGGTCTGTGGGGGGCCGTGATTAAGGGTAATGTGAGCAGTGTCGGGCTGCTCTGCTGGACTCCTCCGCTGTGATGTTACTCAGTGTGAGGCGGTCAGGTGATTCATCCTCTGATCCCTGTTAAAAACCTACGCCTTACAATTATTAGACCCACAACACACACACACACACACACTAATTGCATTGTGCTCTGAGAGAGATGGGGTATATTATCATCATCATAGAGAGATACAATCGTTCTCGTAACCCAGGGGTCAAGATCCATTCCTGTCCACTGCGCTGAGTAATGTCCTACGTACAGTCTTCTTCCTCAGGTCTCCTCAGTTCCTCCTCCTCCTCCTCCTCCTCCACTGCCGCCGCTGCCAAACTTTATTTCCCCTGTAAATTGCTGTGGGACTGCAGGACTACGGTGGTCATTTCCTCCCTCCGAGGCCCAACACAGAGCTGCGTCGGGCCCAGATCACGCCGCTCCTCTCCTGGAAGGGCGGAGAGCACTTTGGCTCAGGCCTCCGCTGCCGTTTGCTGGAGCAGCTATTAAACACATTAGAAAAAACACACAGGCCCTCAACTAAGAGCTGTTTCGTCAATTATATCCCGGCAGTCACTCGCTCTAAATACACACTTGATAACCCATTAAAAGGCGCACAATGGCTCTCTTGTGTAACGCGTGTACGAGCGCTGAGCGACACCGTTTACATTACAGAAGGTACTTTTCTGAAGCAGGGTGGAGGACTTAGCCTAGCCTAGACCTGCGCTATTGTGACGTCCACGGCTCCTTTTGAACTGGCCGTGACCTGGTCGGTGACCCTGCTCAGTTTTTTAAGGCCTTGCCTTTAAATTTCCTCGATGTTTTCGGAATTGACTGAAATGTGCCATTACTTTTGCACGCAGTATCTTTAACAAAACATATAACAACATATAACATCAAATATAGTAATTAAATATATAACACACACATTTAGTCAATAGAAAATAGAAACATATTAAATAGATATATACATACAGATATATTTATTTTATTTATATATAGGAACTATATATATATATATATATTCCTATATGAAATCTTTATGATCTTTATCTATATGAAATATGTAATATGAAAACATATTTAGGGATGTTTTGTTTTCCATACATTATGTCATTATTTATATACAGATACATGTATATATTTCTTTCTATATTATCTTATATGTTTTGGAAATATATATACATACAACATCAAACATTTATTTAGATTTTCTTTTTTGTATTTATATTTATTTATTTATGAGAGAATTCATTTAAATATATATATATATATGAGATATGCTATATAAGATCATTTTTTAAATAAAATATGTCAACACATTAAGGGATGTTTTGTTTTATATACATCATCATCGTCATTATTTATATACGGATATGTATATATATATGGAACTATATATATATATATATATATATATATATATATATATATATATAAAGAAAATCTTAAAATAAAAATAAAATAAAATAAAAATATATTGGTAATATATGTTTCCAAATAAATAAATATATATATATACATAGTGCATACTTCTTAAATAAATAATACATAAAACATTTTAACAATTCATGGCAATTTATATATTTATATTCTATATATTTTTGTTTTGTTGTTGTTAAATGCATAATTTTCTATGCCACTAATAAACCCTGTTTTTTTTTCCTTCTCTTTACTAGCAGCTACGTAACACTCTACGTCTTTCTGCTGCAGTGACGCAAACGTTGTCCGGCTCTTTTATTGGGTGATTTCTCACAGCAGCTGGCAGCATTGTGTATTAGGAATGACGCTAACTTGGGCTAACCGGATCTCCCAGCTCAGCTGCCCACGAGGCCTATTTCCTTTGTGCTGGGCTTTATCAGAGAGCAGCGCTGCATGCACGGTTATAAAGCTAGCGTGATTTCCTGCGTCGCATCCTGATTAAAAAACTGTCCTGAAGGAGACGAGCGAGCGTTATCATTCATTCCCCAGCTGAACCCTCATCCTGACAGGGCCCGTCTCGCCAAACATGGGCAAATACTGTACACTGTATGTCCAAATTTTGCGGACACCCCTACTAACGGATGTGTTGGTTTCTAATGGTTGGCACCATGCCTTCAGTCTCAGTCTTTACAGACCCAATGTAGGAGTGTAGGTCAAGTGCCATGTGTAGCCGGGCCGTATCTATATAGACAGGAAACTGGCCTCTGTGTGTCCTTCTTCTGACCACAGCGCCAGCTGACCCAGCCCTTCTGCTGTGCCAATTATAGGAGAAGCTTTGAATGTAGGTTTTGCCTTTTCCACCTTTTCCTGGTCAACCAAGCTTGGTCATGCTAGTTGTGCTGGTCAACCATCCTAGTCATGCAATAACAGGCTCTGTTATGTTCTAGGGCTGCTTTGCTGCATCTGGCACAAATCTCAAGACTATCAAGGGGATTTCTAGAGAGAAATGTGCTGCCCAGTGTCAGAAAGGCTTGGTCAGCATGCAATTCATGCTGATCGACCAGCTAGGTCATGCTAGTCATGCTAGTCAACTAGCTTGGTCATGCTAGTAATGCTAGTCCAGCAGCTTAATCATGCTGATCGACCAGCATGGTTATACTGGTCATGTGGTCAATCAGCTTGGTCATTCTGTTTGAGAATAAGTACTTATTAATATGTATAGTTTAATTTCTTCTTAGCGCCCTCTATTGGCCACCCATGTCATTGAACAGCTGACCACACTTCGAGGAGAACACTCACTGCCAGTTCTGTTACGTCAGCTAAGAGATTCCCATGTTGGCTAGCATCTCGCTAAAGCATCACCCAGGAGCCTGTTGGTTCTACCGCTTCACTGAAGAACTTTAGGGTCCATTTCCTTCCCGAACCACCCGTCCACCAGGTTAGCATAGCCACATTAGGCCTGGGAAGGCTCTGAAATGCACAGCACGAGGGCCTGCAGGAACATGCCGCGTTACACAACCCCAGGAGACGCATGATATTATACGCTAGGGAGAAAGCGATGGTGGAAAATACAGCTATCCGATAATAGCCAGCGAGCCGACCTCCATTACCCGTTGCTTTTCCAAGAGAAATCGGCTGTTTGCTGTAATTACGCTCCCTGTCTGCTTCGCCCCCCGCCGACCTTTCGCCCCTCGCGGCGGGGAACCGAGGCGGCTGGCGTCTGACCTCCATTATGCTGATTCCGCTCGGGTGTTCTCTCCATCGCCCATCAGCCTGTTTGTTTGTTTGTTTGCTTGTTTGTTTACCTGCCCGACACCTTGAGCGGCACCTCCGCGCCGCTGGAGCGCACTCGGGCGGGGTAGTTATTTGCTACAGCCTGCGGTTGTCAACCTCGCTCCACTGAAGCCTCCTGATCTAATACAGTCAGTAACTCGCCGGATTGGTCCGGCTCCGTTCTGAATGGAGTCATTGAAGTCGCCCCATTGTTGCCGATACCACGGACAAAACAACTCCCGGGATCCTTGAAGGAAGCCACGAAGGACAGCATTGATCACAGGGGTCAGGGAGGTCGCGTCAGACAATGTTTGAAAATATGAAAATGACAATAAATTGGTTTGAATTTATTGTATTTTTTAAGCTTTAATTTTATATTCAAATATTGATATCACCATTAAAAACTATTGCATGTTAAGTAATTAATTTGTTTCATTATTTTAAATAATTACATTTCTGTTTAAAATTCATCATAAAAAGATGTATATTTAAATGCATTTTATTTGTAAATACATTTAAATACTAAACTATTTCAATGTAAATAAGTAGTGTCATCAATAACAAATATGTAATATGTATTAATTGACGTTTTCATTTTTAAAATATTCATTTTGCATTTAATCAAATATAAAGACACTTTTTTTTTACTAAAATTAATGTCACTCATTCACAAAATTAAAATTCATTTCATTTTATTGAATTAATTAATTATGTAATAATGAAAAAAATAATGTTTTTTTTTATGGAATAATTTAATAGTATTTTAAAAAGCCATTTAGCATTTAAATCAATAAAAAAATAGCTTTTCTTAATATTGCGTCAAATCAGGCTTCCGAATCAAATCAGATGTTATTGATAAAGGGGTCAAGGGTCAAGATAGGGCTAAATATGATATCAGATTGTAGTATCAGTATCGGCAGATATTCAAGATTGCAATATCGGTATCTGTATCGGACTTGGATATCGTGATATCGTGCCACCCCTGAAAATATATAAAAATCTAATAATAATAATAATAAAATGAATAACTTTGCCTAAGGGCCGCTCTGACAGGAAATGGCATGGCTGAAGGGTGGGCCCTGACTTCTACTCAGTGCCGTACTTCTCAGAAACTGCCATTAATATTCATTTAAATCGGTATGAATTTTAACCAGCGACTCGCTGCGGACGTGTTCTGAAGCATGCTGGGGTTTCACCTGCGGTCAGCCCTGACCTGGTAACAGGTACAAAGGGTTAATGAGATGGGAGGCGTTAATAATAACGCTCGCTGTCCAACTGCGCTCTAATGCAGCTCTGCAGTAATTGGGACCATAACTAAGATCTACTGTGCCAGAGAAGCTGGGCCACTGTCTCCTCCAGCCTTTATGACTGGATATGAGGATACGGAGGCTTGACGGTCGGGCCTCCACATCGAACCCGCATTCATTCATTTTAATGTCCCGGAGACGATGGGCTTCATCTTCAGTCTCTTCTGTTTTACTGGTTTAATGAACAGTAGATTCGGTACAGTCCATTTCACACTTTCCTGCAGCAGCAGACAAAAGGGGCCCTCAGGGGCCATTCAGACTTTAGCACTAATAACTAACGTGTATTATTCAATTCCAATATCCATATATACCCAAATACTCTGAAAATACTGAAAAAGACTGGACTGGCCAGCTCAACATGACCAGTATGACCCGAATCTACCGCTGTTTACACTCTAACCAGTTAGCTTACCAGTATAGGGCATGTTCATGTCTAGATGACCAGCTTTTCAATTAGCTTGGGTCTTCTGAGCTGGGTTTTTCAGCAGGGTATGTATTTATTAACATTTGTGTTAATAAACAAATACAAAATATTATTATTATTAATTTATTTACAGAAAATTTAGTCATTTTCTGTAAAATTTTATATCACTATTAAAAAAAAATACATTTAAAGTCAAATGTTTACACTGCTATTAAAATCAATGTTATCCATCATTTAAAAATAATATTTCAATGTATTTTATTTTGAAATAGTCATTTTGTATTCAAATTAATAAAAGGACACTTTATTTCAATAAAAGAGCTAGAGAGTTAGTTAAATTAATGTTCATTTATTTATTTTAGTCATTTTGTATTTAAATTCATAAAAAAGAAAAAAATAAACATTATTTAATCACCATTACAAATATATATTTGAATTGAATAATTTTAGCTTTTCAAACAAGTGTTTTAATTTAAAGCAAAGTCACCATTTACAAACTTTTATTTTAATTAATTTTAGTTTTTTATAATATATATTATATAAATAATAAAAATAAAATAA
Source organism: Salminus brasiliensis (assembly GCF_030463535.1). Classification (NCBI taxonomy): domain Eukaryota; kingdom Metazoa; phylum Chordata; class Actinopteri; order Characiformes; family Bryconidae; genus Salminus; species Salminus brasiliensis. The sequence goes on along the minus strand of NC_132902.1, from coordinate 2,334,836 downwards.
TAAATGTGTATTTCTTTTTAATTCAAAACGTCACCATCAAACTACATTTTTATTTTATTTATTTTATTTTAATTAATGCCACCATTTTAAACACTTAAAATGTTTGTTTTTTTGTTTTATTTATTATTCAAATTGAACTACAAGATATTAAAAACATCATAAAATTCATTCAAGTCACTGCCAAAACAAATCAATCAGTCCAGAATAAAAATAATTACAATAATTCAGCTGTTAAATAAACTTATATTTATATAATATATCCTTAATATTCTTATAATTATCTCTCTATATATTATATTATATGTTATATTACATAAACAAACAAATTCAGTATTAATCAGAAGCACATCTTATCTAAACTGAGTGACTTTGTTATTCATAGAAACACAAAGATCAGATCAGATCAGACTGATCTGATCACCCCCAGTTACCTTTACTTCAAAGGAGGAAGGAAAAGTCTCATTTAGGCCTTTAAACCTGCCTGAGTTAGGACTGCTGAAGGGTCCGTGTGTAGCTAAAGCCCCCCGAAATGTTGTAGCATCAGGGCTAAATCCAGCACCTGCTCTCTGACTTCACCACAGATGGTGTTGTTTTATTGATAAGGCCGTCTGGTGCACTGCTGTCAACAACCAGCCGTACAGTACTGGGGGTGGTGCGTGGTGGTGGTGGAGGTGGTGGTGTGTGGTGGTGGTGGAGGTGGTGGAGGAGGAGGGGGGGGGGGCCACAACATTAGGAATGACTCAACTGATGGTTAAACAAGTGTCCTCGCTTGCTAATGCTGTCCCACATCCAACGCGCTGGCCCGTAAATGAGGGTCTGCTTTCCTGGACATTCTGGACATCATCAGAACGCCGGCTGTCCCTAATATTGTGTCACTCTTTCCAAATGAATGGAGCTGCAGAAGTAAATCTACAAATCTTCAAATTAACATTAATAACTTTTGCATTTCTAGTCATTTGCTCAATGTTTTCGTCCAGCATTGCTACCGCGGTATTAGCATTGCTGTGTTAGCATCGGTTCCACTCCGGCCATCGGCCTCGCCCAGCATTGCCAACCGATGTTTGCATCAGTACCGAGGCGTTAGCATTGCTATCTCGCCGACCGCCAGCCTGCGTTCTTAGCACCTGCCACCAGCCTCGCCTAGCATGGTACCGCGCCATTAGCAGTGCTACCATTCCAGTCAACAGCCTTGCCCAGCATTGCTAACGCGGTTTTAGCATTGCTATCGTGCCGGCTTCCAGCCTGGTCCAGCAATCCTACCGCATTGTTAGCATCACTACTGCGCCTGCCTGCCGCCGGCTGCCTAGCTTCACTACCGCGGTGTTAGCGATGAGGGTCCCGGGCCCCTCACATCTCATCTGAACGCTAGTAAATATGGGGTCTACGTCCTGGTTTACAGCTACCACTACCAGCTACAGCACTGACCCGTCACTGATCCGCACTGACCCGTCACTGATCCTCACTGACCCGTCACTGATCCGCACTGACCCGTCACTGATCCGCATTGACCCGTCACTGACCCGTCACTGATCCGCACTGATCCACACTGACCCGTCACTGATCCGCACTGACCCGTCACTGATCCGCACTGACCCGTCACTGACGCTGAATCAGTTCAGAAGGATCACGATGGGCGTGAGCTTCACCAGCCTGTACAGCAGGAACCTGCCAACAAATCGGCGTGTTAGACACGTACCACCTCCGTCTGAGTGTTTCGGCGGCGCTCGTCAGCGGCTGGCGTCTGAGGTGGGGCTACACAATAACGCAGGGTCTCTCAGGCGGAAGGCAGCATTGATTTCGGCGGAGGCCTGAGAGACACGGGGAGACGTGAGCTATTGACTGCGCCAAGGTTGCAGATTTGCTGTGACTTTGTTGGTGGTTAATGGATAGTAATCACGAGGTAATCAGGAAAGGCCCTGAACCGCCGCGGCGTAGCTGAAGGCTGCGTTATCAGACCGGCTGCTGTTAATACTGTCAGGGTGTTGTTTACGCGAAACGCTGGAAAGACCGCCAGCTACGCTCCGCAGTACGTATAGGAGAGAGATGTGGTACAGGAGACCCCATACTTCAGGCACATGGTAGCCTAAACTAATAAGATGCTAATTTAGATTTATAATACTTTAGTTTTCTGACACTGCTTTAAAATGTGCTGTTTTTTAATTTACTGTTGTTGAATTTTTTGATTTGCTGTTGTTATCAGATAACATATTATTTTTGGCCTCACTATATTATCTTGTGCCCTCAATATGTTATCTTCTAGCCTTCCTATATTGTCTTGTGGCCCCAATATGTTACCTTGTGGCCTTAACATATTCTTTTTGGCTTCAATATATTATCTTGTGGCCACAAAATATTATCCTGTGGTCTTAACATATTATTTTTGGCCTCACTATAGTATCTTGTGCCCTCAATATGTTATCTTCTAGCCTTCCTATATTGTCTTGTGGCCCCAATATGTTACCTTGTGGCCATAACATATTATTTTTTGGCTACAATATATTATCTTGTGGCCACAAAATATTATCTTGTGGCCACGAGATATTATTTTGGGCCTCACTATATTATCTTGTGCCCCCAATATGTTATCTTCTGGCCTTAATATAGTATCTAGTGGCCTCAATATGTTATTGTGTGGCCTTAAAGTATTATTTTTTGGCTTCAATATATTATCTTGTGGCCACAAAATATTATCTTGTGGCCATAACATATTATTTTTGACCTCACTATAATATCTAGTGGCCTCAATATGTTATTTTGTGCCCATAGTTTTATTTGTTGGCTTGAATATATTATCTTATGGCCACAAAATATTATCTTGTGCCCTCAGGATGTTATTTTGTGGCCTTAAAGTATACTTTTTTGGCTTCAATATATATTCTTGTGGCTGTAACATCTGTAACATAATTTTAATAATAATAATTTATTATAGAGGATGCAAATCTCACTGTGGCGCAGATTTAAGCTTGTTCGTTTGGAAATCTGTGGTCTGTGGTAATCGCTTGCAAGTATTTCCAATTTTTTTTTTTTTCTTTATGCTGGTTGGAAATGAATGCCCTGGTGGTGAACCGCTGTAAGTGTAGTTTGAACATGGCTGTAGGCCATCCGGATTCTCTGATGTTTGCTTGTAAATTCCCAGTGTTGCTAACCCAGTTACAGGCTGGAAACCCAAAAAGAGCCTGTACGTGATGCTTGCTCCCCTGCTAATTGCTGCGAATGGATATCAGTGTGCCAGCAGTTCTGCAGTCCAGGCTTCGGACGTGCATTACAGCACACAGGTTTTTTTTTTTATTATTATTTATTTTTCTGTTGCGAAAGAGATGCTGCATTTCAGCCTCTGCTACCCCTCCCCTGCGAGGCTGTGGTTTGACGGGATTTCATGCGAGCAGGCCAGGCAACATCATTATGCCTGAAGCAGGGGCAATGTTGGCTTTTACACACACTAAACAGCTTGTACTGCTTTTCAGCCCCATTTAGCAGCGCTGCGTATAGACGAACGCCCGGCATCACGTAGCACTGAAAGCAATGAAAAGAGCCCTGGAACACGGCGGAGTCGGCAGCTCTGTTGACCTCTCCGCGGTGCCTGGGCAGACTTCTGCACCTCGCTATTAACACAGAGGACCTGTGCTTTTACAGTCAGTGTCCATTACGGCCTTATCTTAATGGAGTTTGAGGCTATCATCGTGAAAATTTAGTAAAAAGCATCAGTGTTTTAATGTTACCCTTATAAACCCCTGCGGCGATGATTGCCGTTTTTCTTAGCTGTTCAAATTACAAACGTGTACACTGGCAGTAAACGGTACACCTATAGTACCCAGTGACCATATCTTGTGGTCTTAATATTTAGCTCATGGCCTGAATTTACTATTTTTGGCCTCAAAATATGATCTTGTGCCCTCAATATGTTATCGTCTAGCCTTGATGTATTATGTCGTTGCCTCAACATGTTATCTTGTGGCCTCAACATATCATTTTTGGCTTCAAAATATGATCTTGTGCCCTCAATATGTTATCTTCTAGCCTTGATGTATTATGTTGTGGCCTCAACATGTTATCTTGTGGCCTTAACATATCATTTCTGGCCTTAAAATATTATCTTGTGCCCTCAATATGTTATCTTCTAGCCTTGGTGTATTATGTTGTGGCCTCAACATGTTATCTTGTGGCCTTAACATATCATTTTTGGCCTTAAAATATTATCTTGTGCCCTCAATATGTTATCTTCTAGCCTTGATGTATTGTGTTGTGGCCTCAATATGTTCTCTTGTGGCCACAAAATATTATCTTGTGGCCATAACATTATTTGTGGTCTCACTATATCATCTTGTGCCCTCAATATGTTATTGTCTAGCCTTGATGTATTATGTCGTTGCCTCAACATGTTATCTTGTGGCCTTAACATATCATTTTTGGCCTTAAAATATTATCTTGTGCCCTCAATATGTTATCTTCTAGCCTTGATGTATTATGTTGTGGCCACAAAATTTTTTTATCTTGTGGCCATAACATTATTTGTGGTCTCACTATATTATCTTGTGCCCTCAATATGTTATTTTCAGCCTTGATGTATTATGTTGTTGCCTCAACCTGTTATCTTGTGGCCTCAACATATCATTTTTGGCCGCAAAATATGATCTTGTGCCCTCAATATGTTATCGTCTAGCCTTGATGTATTATGTTGTGGCCTCAACATGTTATCTTGTGGCCTCAACATATCATTTTTGGCCTCAAAATATGATCTTGTGCCCTCAATATGTTATCTTCTAGCCTTGGTGTATTATGTTGTAGCCTCAATATGTTATCTTGTGGCCACAAAATATTATCTTGTGGCCATAACATTATTTGTGGTCTCACTATATTATCTTGTGCCTTCAATATGTTATCTTCTAGCCTTGGTGTATTATGTTGTGGCCTTAATATGTTATCTTGTGGCCACAAAATATTATCTTGTGGCCATAACATTATTTGTGGTCTCACTATATTATCTTGTGCCCTCAATATGTTATCGTCTAGCCTTGATGTATTATGTTGTGGCCTCAACATGTTATCTTGTGGCCTCAACATATCATTTTTGGCCTCAAAATATGATCTTGTGCCCTCAATATGTTATCTTCTAGCCTTGGTGTATTATGTTGTGGCCTTAATATGTTATCTTGTGGCCACAAAATATTATCTTGTGGCCATAACATTATTTGTGGTCTCACTATATTATCTTGTGCCCTCAATATGTTATCGTCTAGCCTTGATGTATTATGTTGTGGCCTCAACATGTTATCTTGTGGCCTCAACATATCATTTTTGGCCTTAAAATATTATCTTGTGCCCTCAATATGTTATCGTCTAGCCTTGATGTATTATCTTGTGGCCACAAAATATTATCTTGTGGCCATTACATTATTTGTGGCTTCACTATATTATCTTGTGCCCTTAATATGTGACCTTCTAGCCTTGATACATTATCCTGTGGCATCAATATATTATTTTGTGGCCTTAACATAATATTTTATGACCTCAATATATTATCTTGTGGCCACAAAATATTATCTTGTGACCATAACATTATTTTGGCCTCGCTATATTATCTTGTTCCATCAGTATGTGATATCCTAGCCTTGATATATTATATTGTGGCCACAAAATATTATGCTGTGGTCTTACCATATTATTTTTGGCCTCACTATATTATATTGTGCCCTCAATATGTGACCTTCTAGCCTTTATATATCATTTTGTGGCCTCAATATGTAATCTTGTGGCTTGAACATTATTTTTTGGCTCCAATATATTATCTTGTGGCCATTACATATTATTTTTGGCCTCACTACATTGTCTTGTGCCCTTAATATGTGACCTTCTAGCCTTGATACATTATCCTGTGGCATCAATATATTATCTTATGGCCTCAGTATGTTATCTTGTGGCCTTAACATATTATTTTGTGGCCTTAATATATTATCATGTGGCCCCAAAATATTATCTTGTGGCCTCAACATATTATTTATTGTCTTCAATATATTATCTTGTGGCCTCAATATGTTATATTGTGGCCTTTACATATAGTTTGACCTCACTAAATTATCATGTGGCCTCAAAATATTATCTTGTGCCTTCAATATGTTATCCCAGCCTTAACATATTATCTTGTGGCCTTAAGATATTATCTCATGGCCTCAATATGCTGTCTACTAGCCTTGATATATTATCTTTAAGACTTGTACACTTGCAGGCAACAGTCCACCTATAGTGTCCAGTGACCAGACCTCCTATAGCGGTCAGATATTTCTTCTCCACACATTTCCCAACAAGCTCTCAGTGGGAGAAAAACAAGTAATCAATTGTCCTAGCTACCGCTTAGCAACGACTGTGCATCCACTTGGAATACCATGGTAACCACTTAGCAATCACACCCTCACACAGACACCCTCGACAGCTATCACTTAATATAGGAGCTTTATTTGACATGGAATTTTGTTTAGTTTATTCCACATAACCAGGACGCACCCGGTGACCCAACGAGTGGTCAAACACAGCCACTATATAGACCCACTTTTAGAGACGGCCATATGGTGCAAACACAGCGATTTCAAGGAGAGTCCAGAGGACAAAGTGCACTGGGTTGATGCCTGGATACCAGCAATGAGATAAATGCCCACGAGTGGTCAATAACACAGACGGGAATTGATCTACACCTGCAGCACTAAGGCAATAAAGGGGCAGCAGAGGCAGGACGAGGAGGAGGAGGAGGAGGAGGAGGGAAAGTGTTTTACTCTGGCCTGATAAAGCAGCTAATAATGCTTGAAGATATGAGTGTATATACAGTCATTAGCTGTACTAACTTTAATGCCGTGGTCAAACTACGTACGGAGCCCTTAAGGTAACATGGTTTACTTTTAATAAGGCATGACCAAGAGATAATATCTTGAGGCCACATAATAATATATTCTCTCATAATCTTAGTATATTATGTCAGTCCATCAATATATTATCTTGTGGCCTCACTATATCATCTCAGGCAATCAATATATTATCTCAGTCTATCAATATATTATCTTGTGGCCTCAATATATCATCTCAGGCCCTCAGTATATTATATTGAGGCCTCACTATATCACCTCAGCCCATCAATATATTATCTTGTGGCCTCAATAAATGATCCTGTGGCCTCACTATATAATCTCAGGCCCTCAATATATTATCTGGCAGCCTCACTATATCATCTCAGCCCATCAATATATTATCTTGTGGCCTCAATATATCATATCAGGCCCTCAATATATTATCTTGTGGCCTCCATATATGATCTTGTGTCCTCACTATATCATCTCAGTCCATCAATGTATTATCTAGTGTTCTCAATTTATTATCTCAGTCCAGCAATATATTATCTTGTTGCCTCAATATATGATCTTGTGGCTTCTCTATATCATCTCAGGCAATCAATATATTATCTCATGGCCTCAATATATTATCTCAAACCCTCAATATATTATCTTGTGGCCTCAATATATCATATTAGGCCCTCAATATATCATATCAGGCCCTCAACATATTATCTTGTGGCCTCAATATGTCATCTCTCAGGCCCTTATTATGTTATCTCAGACCTTCAGTATATTATCTTGTGGCCTCAATATATTATCTTGTGGCCTCAATATATCAACTACAGGCCCTTAATATGTTATCTCAGGCCTTCAGTATATTATCTTGTGGCCTCAATATATTATGTCAGGCCCTCAACCTATATCACCACCCAACCTAAAACCTTCCATCGTACCTGCTGGGGGGCTTTATACCACTCTAGCCCACGCCTGGCATTAGGCAGCATGGTGCCAACAGGTACGTCAGGTTGATCTGCTCCAGAGAGTCCTATTCTATTGCCAGTACTTCTCTACAGTGTGTGTGTGAGTGTGTGTATTTGCACATCTGTGTTAATTCGTTAGAAGGGGTGTCCACAAATATTTGGACATATCGTCCTTCTGATGGTTTCTGATGGTTCACGTCCGTTCCTTATTAGCGACATTAGCCTCGACGTTCCTCCCGAGGGGCAGGGAGGGCGAAGCAAGGGTGGAGGAAGTGAGTGGCTGGGACAGCAGTGAGAGATAGGTTGTTTTTAGAACATTAACATAAAATGCCGAAATTGGGATTCGTCCAAGTGTGTAAGGGTTGTGTTTGCTAATTAGGCGGCGCTGAGCAATGCTAGCTTATTAAGTATGCCTTATTAACGTGGGGATGGGATGTAATTATGGGCCTGTGATGGTAACATTCATATTCTCATTGACCCAGTTACCTGCTGAGTGTGGCTTTAGTCATTTCATGCTGTGTGTGTGTGTGTGTGTGTGTGTGTGTGTGTGTGTGTGTGTGAGGCAGCATCACCTGTTGCGTGTGTGTTTCATATCATCTCATCCTGCGGAGCTCTGTGGAGGGCAGCACAGGATGCTGCTAATGTGGTTTTAGCTGCTATTAGCCTTTGGGCAGTGCCATCCACCTCGCTCGCTCGCTCTCTCTCTCTCTCTCTCTCTCTCTCCCTCTCTCTCTGTTTCTCGATCTGTCCCTGTCCCTTCATTCTCTCTCTGTCTCTCTATACACACACACACACATATACAATCTAGTTATATAGTAACTGAGGCGTGTGCAAAAGTTTAGACACCCTCCTCCCGCTAGGACTTTTCCTTCCGAGAGATATCCCGGCACTCAAAACCGGCCCATTGCTCCCAGTTCTGCGATATCCCATAGGCCGCCTGGCCCCCCGTCAGGTCCTTAGCTCCTCTGCGATCGCACTGGGGCTGGCTTTGCCTTTCTTACCAGCATGTTTTGCCTGAGGCCTTTTTCCGCATCTTGCCTCGACCTCCACAGTTCCCCAGAATTGAACATTTAAGAGCAAACTAGGACAATTTTTATATTAAATTTTATTATGACATCTTTTTAACCTTTTAGCCCCCACCCACAAACACACACACACACACACACACACAAACCACTAATCGTTTAACATTAAATAAATAAAATAAAATAAAAACATTTATACAATTATAAAATAGAATAAAGAAATAATAAAGAAATTAGGTAAAGAAATAAAATAAATAAAATAAAATAAAAACATTTATAAAATTTTTAAATAAAGAAATAATAAAGAAATTAGGTAAAGAAATAAAATGAATAAAATAAAATAAAAACATTTATAAAATTACAAAATAAAATAAAAAAATAATAAAGAAATTAGATAAAGAAATAAAATGAATAAGATAAAAACATTTAGAAAATTATAAAATAGAATAAATAAATAATAAAGAAATTAGGTAAAGAAATAAAATAAATAAAATAAAGTCAAAAAAGTACTAAATAAAGTAATAGATAAAAAAACAGGTAGGTATGAATACTGCAAATCCATATGCAGCCTGAGATATAAACATTTACCTAAAAAAATAACATCTGTACAGCTGTGCAAATAACCCTAGTGCAAATGTTCTGCATGTTATGTATCAGTACCGTGCTGCAGCTAAATAAATAAATAAACAAACAAACAAATAAATAAATACATAAAGGCATCATGCAAATTATTATATATTTTTTCCATATATATATTTTTTTTACCTCCCAGATCCTAAAGCACTGCTAATCTATCAATTTTAGCTGTGATTTTCCCTTTCATATCCGTCCACTTCATTTAGTCATTAAACACCACTGTTGGCATGGTAACGGTCCCCTCCTGCCCCGTGGTGGAGCGAGGGAGCGAGGACGCGAGGAGAGCTGATACTCCACTTATTTGATTTGGTTGGCTTCAGAGGCGCATCAAGGCTCCTTGTGAAGATTTCTGCCCCGGCGCTTATTACCGTCCTTACTGTTATTCATTTACAGTCATTTATAATATCACTAACATAACATCCGCTTCTGTGGTGCCTTATTTTATGAGTCTTTGAATGTTTTGTCTCTTTGATCTTTGAATGTTGGACTTTTAATTGCTTTAATTGCTTTAATTACCATTTAATATTCTCCTCAGCACCACCGTGGCGTTTTCCCCGGCAGGGCTTAAGTAGTAAGGGTTGAATGAGGCTCTAACGAGAAGCAGAATTAATGATGAGCTAATGAACAGATTCGTGGCTTAAATAATGAATTAAAGAGGAGCTCCGGCCAAAAGTGAAAAGCGTAACCATGGAAACATCCGCTGTAAACATGCCTACTGGCGCCCTACCACATGCCGCCGTGGCCTCTAGAGCGAGGTTTTCCAGTTTAAAGACGAAGATATCCCCTCCTGATGATGTAACTTGAAGGTGGGAGAAGCTTTTGAAAAACCGCATGCACTGAGGTGGAGGGAGCTGTAGTTTTAAGCCCCTTTAAGCTGTAGTTCTAAGACAGAGTACTCCTTTAAGATGCAGTTTTAAGATGTTGTCGCCTTTTAAACTGTGGTTTTTAGTCAGAACGCCCCTTTAAGATGTAGTTTTAAGACATAATGTCCCTTTTAAGATGTAGTTTTAAGACATATTGTCCCTTTAAGATGTAGTTTTAAGACATATTGTCCCTTTAAGATGTAGTTTTAAGATGTTGTCCCCCTTTAAACTGTAGTTTTTAGTCAGAACGCCCCTTTAAGATGTAGTTTTAAGACATATTGTCCCTTTTAAGATGTAGTTTTAAGATGTTGTCCCCCTTAAAACTATAGTTTTATGCCGCTTTAACCTGTGGATTTAAGATGACGTCCCCCTTTAAACTGTAGTTTTACACCTGAATACCTTTTAACCTGTAGTTTTAAGATGGAATACCTCTTTAAGATGTAGTTTTAAGATGGAATTCCCTTTTAAGCTGTAGTTTCTAGCCAGAATGACCCTTTAACCTGTAGTTCTATGATGATGTCCCCCTTTAAACTGTAGTTTTAAGCCGCTTTAACCTGTAGTTCTAAGACGAAGTGGCACTTTAACCTGTGGATTTAAGATGATGTCCCCCTTTAAACTGTAGTTTTTAGTCAGGACGCCCCTTTAAGTGATATTTTTAAGACATATTGTCCCTTTAAGATGTAGTTTTAAGATGGAAAAGCTCTTTAAGATGTAGTTTTAAGATGGAATAGCTCTTTAAGATGTAGTTTTAAGATGGAATTCCCCTTTAAGATGTAGTTTTAAGCCCCTAAACCTGTAGTTCTAAGACGAAGTGGCACTTTAACCTGTAGGTTTAAGATGACGTCCCCTTTTAAACTGTAGTTTTACACCTAAATACCTCGTTATCCGGTAGTTTTAAGATGGAATACTCCTTTAAGATGTAGTTTTAAGCTGGGGACACCCATTTAAACTGTTGTTCTAAGACAGAGTACTCCTTTAAGCTGTAGTTTTAAGATGGAATGGCCCTTTAACCTGTATTTTTAAGCCCCTTTAAGCTGTAGTTCTAAGACAGAGTACTCCTTTAAGATGTAGTTTTAAGACTGAATGCCCCTTTAAGTGATATTTTAAGACATATTGTCCCTTTAAGATGTAGTTTTAAGATGGAATTTCTCTTTAAACTGTGTTTTTTAGCCAGAGTGGCCCTTTAATCTGTAGTTCTAAGATGACGTCCCCCTTTAAACTATAGTTTTACACCTGAATACCTCTTTAAGATGTAGTTTTAAGCTGGGGATATCCATTTAAACTGTATTTCTAAGAGAATACTCCTTTAAGCTGTAGTTTTAAGACAGAATGGCCCTTTAACCTGTAGTTTTAGGAATACGACCTCCTTTAAACTGTAGTTTTAAGCCAGAATGCCCCTTTAAGTGATAGTCTAAAGACAGATTTTCCCTTTATGATGTAGTTTTAAACTCCTAACCCTGTAGTTTTAAGATGGAATGGCCCTTTAATCTGTAGTTTTAAGATGACGTCCCCCTTTAGACTATAGTATTTAGCCAGAATGCTCCTTTAAGCCATAGTTTTAAGACAGATTGTCCCTTTAAAATGTTGTTTTAAGATGGAATGCCGCTTTAAGATGTAGTTTTAAGCCCCTTGAATATGTAGTTTTAAGATAGGAGTGCATCTTTAAACTGTAGTTTTAAGCCAGAATGGCACTTTAACCTGTAGTTTTAAGACAGGTTGTTCCTTTAAGATGTAGTTTAAGCCCCTAAACCTGTAGTTTTAAGACGGAATGGCACTTTAACCTGTAGTTTTAAGCTGATGTCCCCCTTTAGACCATAGTATTTAGCCAGAATGCTCCTTTAAGTTATAGTTTTAAGACAGATTGTCCCTTTGAAATGTTGTTTTAAGATGGAATGCCGCTTTAAACTGTAGTTTTAAGACAGAATGGCACTTTAATCTGTTTTAGGATGGAATACCCCTTCAAACAGTCACTTTAGGCCGTTAGGCCTCTTATGCTGTAGCCTTGGATTGAAAATGTTTATTTAAGCTGTAGTTTGTGACTGAAACGCTCCTTTAAGAGAAGGTCCATCTTATTTTATTCGTTCTCTTTGCTTTAATGCATTTAAAAGCCAAGAAATAAGGCCTTGCCTCGCAGGCTCTCCAGTAACTGAGGTAAGATAATGGAATTTAGAGCGATTCTCTCTATCTTTTTGTCTCATGTTTAAAACATTGTACGCAATACGAGAAAGTTAAAGGTTACAGAATATTCCAATGGAATTAACATGGATGAATATTTAATTTTTAGAAGTGCTGCAATTCCTTTCAAAAGCCCAGAAAGAGAGAGCGAGAGAGAGAGCGAGAGAGAGAGAGAGAGAGAGACATAGCAATCAAAATATTTTACTATGTCTTTTACATGACGTAGTTTGTTGACTCAAACATTTATGTGTACACACACATGTGGTAGTTAATGAGGGGTCTATATGAAAGGGTTGCAGCCCCACCCCAACCCCCACTGCAAAACCTCGGCAGGAGAAGCCGTATGCAAATGCTGATGGACTACGCACCGCTCCTTTGCCCATTAGCACATCGTAATATTAACTCAATCCCAACGGAAAACCCACCAAGCACAGGCCGAGTCTGCGGACCTGAGCTAATTGCTCGACGGCTCTGTTAGCCACCGCCGGGAAGCACTGTTTGACAAAAAGTTGGTGAACACTAAAGAAAAAGGCGGTGGCTTGCTTTGATCAGCTGAAAAGCTCATACTATGAGAAGACTAGTGTGGGGTCGAGGCCTCTGGCATGTCTGGGGGGTTTTCTAAAGCTAAAGGCTACGGTGAGATCTGCATGAAGACTTTTAAAGATGACCTGGAGTGGAAAACTGTGTATGTTTAAGGCTAGGCAGAACGTTAGCCCTCGAAAACAAACTGGACTCCCACTGGACGCCCAATCCGTGGAAGCAAGTGTGAGGGCAACGCTAAAGGCTAAGTGGCTACAGTCTCTTCAGCTTGCTAACAGCTCATCGTGCTGAGAGGACCCGGGGAGAGGACGTATGGGTTGGTTCTGTGAGCCTCTTCCACCGCAAACCAGCCAATCAGAGCAGAGCTTAGGGCTTTTTGGTTTGTTTTTGAGCCCTCCGCAAAAGGAAAACCAGCAGGTTTCATTCTGTGGCACAATAACAGGGTGGTAAATAGACTTTGTTGCCTATTTACTGCATCAGCACATTTTTTTAACCCCAACTAAGGTCAACGAAACACCCATTAGCACCAGTTAGCACCAATTAGCATCGATTAGCACTGTGCAAACTTGCAAGGAGATGGTCAGTAATCTTTCCTAGACTTGCTAATGTGCTTTCTGACTCTCTGTTATCTCCAAAAACCAACAAACCAAAGTAGCAAATCTACAAAAAACAGAAACGAGAACTTCGTCAACTCCGTAGCTTCCATAAAGTTGCTCCCTGGACTCTCAGATTCCAGACGTAGCGAATGCAATTCCTCCTCCCTTCCTTCCCTATTTCCTTTCCCCTTGACCCGGAGTGTTCACAGCTCAGGGTACACATGTTGCAGACCTAAAATCGCCTCCCTATCCGCCGCCTTCGATGCTGTAATCGCTGGCTAGCATGCTAGCTAAAGGATTGTGAGTGAAGTACTCGTCCATTCCAGCTGAAGTGCGACGGCTGGACAGCCGCGATGCTTCCTGGCGCCTTTTCGTCTCCCTGAATTGTGAGCGGATGGTCTCTTGACAGGATTTCGCTTTGGATGGTTCCACTTGGGGAGGTGCTTTGAGCCGCTGGAACTGATGATACTGCAGCACAAATAGGCCTTGTGTTAAAACCTATTGCCCCAGAGCTGGAGAACAGATGATTTATGGCATCGGTTTGCGGCCCCTGGCTGCCAGCGGTGCAGCACACTTGGAGCAACCTGGGGTTAAGTGCCTTATTGAGAAGCCGTCAGAGGAAGGCTGGAGACAATAGGACCCACAGCTCACCGCTGGTGAAGCTCACAGGTTAGGCGAGTGTTTTGGACATTGCATTACATTTTACCTTTATATTACAGTTGTGTAATTATGTGTAATTCATTAATAATAATATACTTATTTATATACTTAAATTACATTTATATCAAATTTTAATTGATATAAAATGAATAAACAACAAAGATGTTCAAATCAATTCAGGCAAGTTTGGATAGTCTTAAGTCTCTAAGATGCAAGAGTTCAAGAGTCTTAAGTTAGACTAGTCTATAAGGTGCAGGTCCAAGACTCGAGACAAGACTGAATCTTAAGTCTCTAGGGTGTGAATCTGAACTGGGTCTTGAGTCTCTGGGGTGTAAGTCTGAATTGAGTCTTGAGTCTCTGGGGTGAGGGGCTAGGCTGAATCTAATGTCTCTAGGGTGTGAGTCTGAACTCAGTCTTGAGTCTTTGGGGTACAAGTCTAGGCTGAATCTTAAGTCTTTAGGGTGTGAATCTGAACTCAGTCTGGAATCTCTGGGGTGAGGGGCTAGGCTGAATCTTTTGTCTCTAGGGTGTGAGTCTGAACTCAGTCTTGAGTCTTTGGGGTGTGAGCCTGGGCTGAATCTTAAGTCTTTAGGGTATGAGTCTGAACTGAGTCTTGAGTCTCTGGGGTACAAGTCTAGGCTGAATCTTAAGTCTTTAGGGTGTGAATCTGAACTCAGTCTGGAGTCTCTGGGGTGAGGGGCTAGGCTGAATCTTACGTCTCTAGGGTGTGAGTCTGAACTCAGTCTTGAGTCTTTAGGGTGTGAGTCTGAACTGAGTCTTGAGTCTCTGGGTGTGAGTTTAGGCTGAATCTTAAGTCTCCAGGGTGTGAGTCTGAACTGAGTCTTGAGTCTCTGGGTGTGAGTTTAGGCTGAATCTTAAGTCTCCAGGGTGTGAGTCTGAACTGAGTCTTGAGTCTCTGGGGTGTGAGTCTGAACTGAATCTTGAGTCTCTGGGGTGTGAGTCTGAACTGAATCTTGAGTCTCTGGGGTGTGAGTCTGAACTGAATCTTGAGTCTCTGGGGTACGAGTCTAGGCTGAATCTTAAGTCTCTAGGGTGTGAGTCTGAATCGAGTCTCAGGGGATGAAGCCGAGGGAAATACTTGAGAAGTAGCTGCTTCTGCTGAGTTTTTGCTGGTTTGTTGAAATTAGCCGATTTGATGTTTTCCACAGATTTGTGGTTGAGTGCCACACAGTCTGAAATTGGCCTCCTCCTGAAAATCGCGGCCATTATGTGGGCGGAGTCGCTCCAGGAAGCCTCAAATAAACTGAAAAACAGATGAACCGTATTGGGGGGGGGGGTGTGGGGGGGGGTTATTGTGTCTGGCTGCTTTCTGCTGGTTTGACTGTGTTTATGATTCTCTTCCCTCTGTCTCTCCACACAGACACACTCAGAAATGTGTGTGTGTGTGTGTGTGTGTGTGTGTGTGTGTGTATCTCCTTCAGGCTGAAGATCTGCTTTTTCATTAAAGTGAAACCATCTGATTTTTTTTTTACGACATGCAAAGCAGACAAATGAGACCTGAGCAGCGTCTCGAGGGCGAGAGAGCTAATGAGAGCAGAGGGCAGCCAATAAGTGAGGGAGGCAGAGAATGGCAGGGGTGAGTGAGTGAGTGAGTGAATAAGTGAAGGAGCGAGGGAGTGAGTGAGTGAGTGAGTGAGCATGCTACCTAAGTGAGGGAGGGAGTGAATAAGCAAGGGAGGAAACGAGTTAGGGGGTGAGGTAGTGAATGAAGGAGTGATGTAGTGAGGGAGGGAGTGAGTGAGGGAAGAAGGCGTGACTGAAGTAGTAAGTGAATAAGTGAAGGAGTGAGGGAGTGAATGAATGGATGAATGAGCGAAAGAATAAACGATTCACTGACTGAATGAATGAAGGAATGATTCTGCTATGGGATGAGTGAATGGATGAATGATGATTCTGTGACTGAATGAGTGAATAAATGAATCTGTGACTGAATGAGTGAATAGATGATTCTGTGACTGAATGAGTGAATGAATGAATCTGTGACTGAATGAGTGAATGGACGATTCTGGGACTGGATGAGTGAATGAATGAATCTGTGACTAAATGAGTGAATAGATGATTCTGTGACTGAATGAGTGAATGAATGAATCTGTGACTGAATGAGTGAATGGACGATTCTGGGACTGAATGAGTGAATAAATGAATCTGTGACTGAATGAGTGAATAGATGATTCTGTGACTGAATGAGTGAATGAATGAATCTGTGACTGAATGAGTGAATGGACGATTCTGGGACTGGATGAGTGAATGAATGAATCTGTGATTGAGTGAATGGATGAATGATGATTCTGTGTATGAATGAATGATTCTGTGACTAAATGAAAGAATGTATGAATGAATGATTCTGTGACTGAATTAGTTAATGAATGAATGGACGATTCTGTGACTGAATGAGTGAATGAATGATTCTGTGACTGAATGAATGAATGTATGAACGAATGATTCTGTGATTGAATGAGTTAATGAATGAATGATGATTCGGTCACTAAATGAGTGAATGAATGAATCTGTGACTGAATGAGTGAATGGACGATTATGTGACTGGATGAGTAAATAGATGATTCTGTGACTGAATGAGTGAATGAGTGATTCTGTGACTGAATGAGTGAATAGCTGATTTTGTGACTGAATGAGTGAATTAATGAATCTGTGACTGAATGAGTGAATTAATGAATCTGTGACTGAATGAGTGAATGGACGATTCTGTGACTGAATGAGTGAATGAATGAATGATGAGTCTGTGACCGAATGAATGAATGAATGAATAATGATTTTGTGACTGAATGAATGCATGTGATTCAGTAAGGCCCTTGCTTAGTCACTGAATTTCAGATTCATTTCTTTACTCACTCACCAAATCACAGAATCAATTACTAAGTGAGTGAGGAGTGAGGGAATGAATGAATTAGAGAAGACGTGAGTACAAATGTGTGTGTGTGTGTGTGTGTGTGAGTGAATCAGTAAGGTGTGAATGAGTTAGTGTGGTGGATGCGAGTGAATAAGAGAACTACTGAGCGACTGAATGAATCAATTAAGGAATCAATGAATCATTTTTAAAAAATGACACAGCAGAGGAAAACAGACCTGCTGTATAAATACATCATTAAAAAGCTCGTGCTTTTCCATTCACTTCACAATCATCATCATCACCATCATCATCGTCATCATCATCATCATCATCGTCATCCCAAATTTCAGCCGATTTTCGTTTCCAGTCATTCGGGCTCGGCAGGGATGCGGTGTCAAACGAGGTGAAAGCGGTGCGCAGTTTGTTCCTCCCCCCCTTTTTCTTTTCTTATTTCTGAGAGCTCTTTACTTTTACACTCACACACACACACACACACACTCACACACACACACACACAACCTCAAAACGAAAATGGACACGGGCTGATTCACAGAAATAAGCGAGACAGACGAGAAAACAACGGGCGAGCGGATTAGGAGGAAGAAAAGCTCTCAAACTAAACTTTTTGAGAGCGGAGAAAGGGGGAGAAATTAAGTGTGGAATAGATTTGTGAGTCGACGTGTCTGAAAATCTGCTGTTAGACGTCTGTTAGGGCCGTGAATCGCCTGAGGGCGCCTGAGGTGTTAGCTTAGCTTAGCTTGGCTAGCAGCAGCAGCAGCAGCGTCCGCGCCAAAGTGCCTCAGGCACTTCAGGTCACGTGGTGTCGTGTTATGTTATCGACTTATTTATTTTATTAATTAATATTTTTTGTTAATTAAATTTATTGATTTATGCATTTATTTTTTAAAAAATCTGACTGTTCATTTAAACATAAATTAATTAATAAATTAAATTAAATAAATACATTTATCCCCCCCCCCCCCCTCGCCGCTTTCCAGCCCGGAGCTTTCTTTCTTTTTTAATACCGATGAACCATTGATTACCCACGTACACCTGGGTGTGCAATAAATGTGCATTGGACGTTTAATCAAGGGTCCGCACCCGAAGAGGGGCGGAAGAGGAAGTGGAGGAGGAAGTGAAGGGGTAGGGCGCTGAATTGCAGCAGCTGCCTTCACTCCAGTGCACTTGATCATGAATACTGCTAACCCAACTGAGCCCCACAACAGTAACCCAGATGTGCCCACAACTTTAGTCTAACTGGGCCCCTTACCCACCACAGCCTAGCTGGAACCCACACAGGTAGTCTGCCTCGGCCCCACAACGGCAACCCCATGGTGCCCTCAACTGGAACCCATCTGGGCCCAATACTGGTAACCCAGCTGATCCCCACAACGCTAATCCAAAGGGAGTCCACAATGGTAACCCTCACTATAGCCTAGCTGGAACCCACACAGGTAGTCCGCCTCGGCCCCACAACGGTAACCCCATGGTGCCCTCAACTGGAACCCATCTGGGCCCAATACTGGTAACCCGGCTGATCCCCACAATGCTAATCCAAAGGGAGTCCACAGTGGTAACCCTCACTATAGCCTAGCTGGAACCCACACAGGTAGTCTGCCTCGGCCCCACAACGGCAACCCCATGGTGCCCTCAACTGGAACCCATCTGGGCCCAATACTGGTAACCCGGCTGATCCCCACAACGCTAATCCAAAGGGACTCCACAATGGTATCCCGACTAGGCCCCACTAGAGCCTAGCTGGAACCCACACAAGTGTTCTGACTCTGCCCCACAATGGTAATCTATCTGGGCCCGATGGTTCAATGGTAAACCAACCGGGCCCAGTTATAGCCTAGTTGGAACCCAAATACTTTAGCCCAACTGGGCTCCACAACAGCTATTTACATCACCTGAGCTTTTCTGAGGATGCTTGTGAACAAGCCATAGCCATAGCGCATGGTGTTCGATTCCCTACATTTGCCCCAAACGAACATCAAATTGCTGATCTTGCTTAAACTTCACGTCTCGTGAAGATCAGGTCGTCTTCTGCTCACAGTAACAGAAAGTTTGAGCAGGGTGCCCAAACGTTTCTCAGAATGCAGATAGTGGAGTGAGGTCTGCTGATTCATGTGAAATGTTGTGGCACCAGCGCTCTGTTCAGACAATCACTGATCAGACGTCTCGAGAGAAAAAAAAAATAAAAAAGTTATCTTCTGATGAATCAGATTCAAACAGTCTGATTAGAACCCGACCTGACCGTACTTTCAGCTGACTGTGAGAAACTGCACAGCTGCTCAACTCACAGTCGACCACAGTGAAGAGCCATCATTCGTTATTAAAAAAGACCTATCTGGGACCCACACGAGTAGTCAGGTAACCCCTATGGTGCCCTCAACTGGAACCCATCTGGGATCACAACAGTGACCTAACTAGGGCCTACTATATAACCTAGCTGTTTAAATGGGGCCCTCAACACGAACCCAGCTGGTCCCACAACTTTAGCTTAAACGGGACCCAGAACTGTGGCCTAACTGGGTTCCACAACTGTGGCCTAACTAGGTCCCATAACTGTAGCCTAACTAGGTCCCACAACTGTGGCCTAACTAGGGCCTACAACTGTGGCCTAACTAGGTCCCACAACTGCATCCTAACTGGGTTCCACAATTGTGGCCTAACTAGGGCCTACAACTGTGGCCTAACTAGGGCCCACAACTGCATCCTAACTGGGTTCCACAACTGTGGCCTAACTTGGGCCTACAACTGTGGCCTAACTAGGGCCCAATACTGGTAACCACCACTGGTAACTCCACAACAGTAATCCAAAGGGGGCCCACAATGGTAACACAACAGGGCCCCAATATAAGCTAGCTGTTTAAATTAGCTTAAATAGGACCCACAACTGTGGCCTAACGAGGGCCCAGGTCAGCGGATGGTCAAAGCTATTTCATCTGAATGCTCTGCTGCTCTACTTTCTACTGACCGACTGTCTGCTGCTTTCTCTCGGCCCCCGCCACGTCCCCCGCCTCACACACTGTCCCCCGCTAGCGTGTTCGCTAATTCATCTGACTGAATGTTGGAGGCTCCCGGCGAACGGACGAGTGACAAAAGAGACCATCATTAACGGCTCTTGATTTTGATAAGGGCAATTAGGCGAGTAGCCGGCCCGGATTACAAAAATCAATGGCCTGGCCCACCACCCTGCTTCAGCCTCAGGCTTTAGCGTCGGCCTGCTGCCGGCCTGCTCTTCTAGATGTTCCTGTCCACTGTATCGGACACGCTTATACAACATGTCCAAATGTTTGCAGACACATCAGCTTCGCACAGTTGTCCTCTCGTCCTAAAATGTGGTCTGCCTCTTCCGATTTGCTCGGGAGGTACGAGGCTAACGGAACTGAGCGGGATTGAAGCCCCCCGGCAAGTCTGGTTAGCGGTTAGCATTGCTAATAATGCCCTAAATGGATATACTGGTGGGTGCGAGCGGTGGGCCGTGGATCTTCCTGGCTACAGTCCTGCGTCGGAACCTCCTCACCGTCCTGGCACCTGGTGACACCTACCTTGCGCTTCCGCTCACTGGCCACTTTATTGGAAACACCTACCTTCTGCTTCTTTACTGGCCACTTTATTGGAAACAACTACCTTGCGCTTCCGCTCACAGGCCACTTTATTGGAAACTCTGTCTACCTTCCTGACCGCCCTGGCACGAGGTCCTGGCACGAGGTCCTGGCACGAGGTGAGGCGGAGACGACCCGGGACCTGGACGCTCCCTCAGTCGTGGCTGCTCTCCAGCTTTAGCCCTCCAGATTGCTCAGATTCATAGAGAGGGGTGGGGGGGGCGGAGCCACATCAGCCTTGTGATTGGTCAGGGCTTTTAGGACCGCCCATTACGTACTCTGTACGTTTACACTGGGGCCCCTGAGGAGCCCGATTCACCTCATTAGAGAGAAAACTCCCAGGGGCTTTCAGTTGTTTCCCATTGTTGCTGGCACAGACGTGCAAGTGCCAAAAGAATAGGACCCTCTGAAGGGGATGAACCTGATGAACCTATATTCGGCACCATGCTGCCTAATAATGCCAGGCATGGGCTATAGAGGGGTGTAAAGGCCCCCCAGCATTGAGCTGTTGTGTTCTCTGGATGGAATGAGGTAGGGAGGTGCGATGGAGGGCCGACAGCCGGGCCCGGAGTAGTGAATCGCTGCTTGCCGCTGATGAATGGCGAAGCAGCACAATAGCCTTCTTATCCAATTCAGCCTTTTCAGCAGCTCACCTGATCCGCCGGCACACACTGACACTTCACCCGCTAATAATTTCACTTACACACACACACACACACTCACAGCTTTGAATAAACAACCGACGGGGCCTTGGATGAAAGAGTGCTCTGGAGGACTGACATTTGAGTGGATTCATGGGAAAATTGCTCGCCATCTCTGGGTTGCGATTGAGATAATCCTGACGGAGATTTGTGCTAAAAGTCGCCTTCTGCTGAGAGGAAAGAGGCTTTACTGAACAAACAATGAGGGTACAATATGTTCAGTTTACACACACACACACACACACACACACTCACTCACATACACACACGGGAACATGCGCATGCAGAGATTAAAATGCAGAGCTTATCAAATAAGAGACAGATTGAAGTTCCTTCAGCACGAATAAGCACGAGCAACCACACAGCTCCTGTGGTTCAGCGTGAACAGGTTGCAAACCGGAGGCACTTGGGGGCCACTTTATCAGAAACACCTACCTTGTGCTTCCACTCAGTGGACACTTTATTTGAAACACCTACCATGTGCTTCTTCACTGGCCACTTTATTGGAAACACCTACCATGTGCTTCTTCACTGGCCACTTTATTAGAAACACCCCTTTTCTTGTGCTTCCTCACTGGCCACTTTATTAGAAACACCTATCTTGTGCTTTCACTCACTGGCCACTTTATTAGAAACACCTACCTTGTGCTTTCACTCACTGGCCACTTTATTAGAAACACCTATCTTGTGCTTCCACTCGCTGGCCACTTTATTAGAAACACCTATCTTGTGCTTTCACTCACTGGCCACTTTATTGGAAACACCTACCATGTGCTTCCACTCAGTGGACACTTTATTGGAAACACCTACCATGTGCTTCTTCACTGGCCACTTTATTGGAAACACCTACCATGTGCTTCTTCACTGGCCACTTTATTAGAAACACCTATCTTGTGCTTCCACTCGCTGGCCACTTTATTAGAAACACCTATCTTGTGCTTTCACTCACTGGCCACTTTATTGGAAACACCTACCATGTGCTTCTTCACCGGCCACTTTATTGGAAACACCTACCATGTGCTTCTTCACTGGCCACTTTATTAGAAACACCCCTTTTCTTGTGCTTCCTCACTGGCCACTTTATTAGAAACACCTATCTTGTGCTTTCACTCACTGGCCACTTTATTAGAAACACCTACCTTGTGCTTCCACTCAGTGGACACTTTATTGGAAACACCTACCATGTGCTTCTTCACTGGCCACTTTATTGGAAACACCTACCATGTGCTTCTTCACTGGCCACTTTATTGGAAACACCTACCATGTGCTTCTTCACTGGCCACTTTATTGGAAACACCTACCATGTGCTTTTACACTGGCCACTTTATTAGAAACACCTACCTTGTGCCTCCACTCAGTGGCCACTTTATTAGAAACACCTATCTTGTGCTTTCACTCACTGGCCACTTTATTAGAAACACCTACCATGTGCTTCTTCACTGGCCACTTTATTGGAAACACCTACCATGTGCTTCTTCACTGGCCACTTTATTGGAAACACCTACCATGTGCTTTTACACTGGCCACTTTATTAGAAACACCTACCTTGTGCCTCCACTCAGTGGCCACTTTATTAGAAACACCCCTTTTCTTGTGCTTCTTCACTGGCCACTTTATAAGAAACACCTACCTTGTGCTTTCACTCACTGGCCACTTTATTAGAAACACCTACCATGTGCTTCTTCACTGGCCACTTTATTGGAAACACCTACCATGTGCTTCTTCACTGGCCACTTTATTAGAAACACCTATCTTGTGCTTCCACTCGCTGGCCACTTTATTAGAAACACCTATCTTGTGCTTTCACTCACTGGCCACTTTATTAGAAACACCTACCTTGTGCTTCCACTCAGTGGCCACTTTATTGGAAACACCTACCATGTGCTTCTTCACTGGCCACTTTATTGGAAACACCTACCATGTGCTTCTTCACTGGCCACTTTATTGGAAACACCTACCATGTGCTTCTTCACTGGCCACTTTATTGGAAACACCTACCATGTGCTTTTACACTGGCCACTTTATTAGAAACACCTACCTTGTGCTTCCACTCGCTGGCCACTTTATTGTATGTGTGTGTATACGTGTGTATACGTGTGTGTGCGTGTGTGTGTGTGTGTGTGTGTGTGTGTGTGTGTGTTGGAGGATGAGAGGCTGGATAATGGGGTTGTGTGGAATGTCCAGACTCAGTGTGTAATGACTGTGTGTTTACACGCAAACACTTGTGCAAGTGTAAGTGTTGTTGGGAATGTGTCATCAATGCACCAACGAGAGTGTGTGTGCGTGTGTGTGTGTGGGGGGGTACTCTTCATCATGCTAGTCGTCATAGTGATGCACGCTGGATGTGGAGTGTGTGTCTGGGTGACTGAAGAAGCAGATAACAGTATAATGGTGCTCTATGTAGGGAACACACACTCGCAGCCTGTGACGCACTGTGTGTGTTGAGTGGATGAGAGAGAGAGAGAGAGAGAGAGAGATCTCAGTGGGTTCAGAGGTCAGCGCTGAGTGTGTGTGTGTGTGTGTGTGTGTAATGATGTCAGCCCATTAGTGTGTACGAGCCTTGGCTGGTTTTCCTGGAATGCATCTGAAGGTGAGGAACCCAGAAAGAGAGAGAGAGAGAGAGAGAGAGAGAGACATGCAGATACAGAGAGTGGAAGCACAAAGGGGGTGTTTCCAATAAAGTGGCCAGTGAGCGGAAGCTCAAGGTAGGCGTTTCCAATAAAGTGGCCTGTCAGGGTGCACGAGAAAAAGGGTGTTTCTAATAAAGTGGCCAGTGAGTGGAAAGTCAAGGTAGGTGTTTCCAATAAAGTGGCCTGTGAGGGTGCACAAGAAAGGGGGTGTTTCTAATAAAGTGGCCAGTAAAGAAGCAGAAGGTACGTGTTTCTATTAAAGTGGCCAGTGAGCATAGGCTCAACATAGGTGTTTCCAATAAAGTGGCCAGTGAGTGGAAAGTCAAGGTAGGTGTTTCTAATAAAGTGGCCAGTGAGTGGAAAGTCAAGGTAGATGTTTCCAATAAAGTGGCCAGTAAAGAAGCAGAAGGTAAGTGTTTCCAATAAATTGGCCAGTGAGCGGAAGCACAAGATAGGTGTTTCTGATATAGTGGCCAGTGAGAAAACGTAGAAGATAAGAGAGATGACCATTATTTAATCATGTGTTTAGGTGGCAAACACTTACACAGTCCTCTGTGTATACACACACACACATATTGACACACACACACACGCGCACACACACACACACACACAGCTGTTTGCTTCATTTGCAAGTGCACTCACCATAATCACGCCACGCTCACCCCCACAGGCCGTGCACACTTACCTCAACAGCTCCACGTTTCCTCTTTCTGAATGGCCAATTGACCACTGACCACTCAGAGAGTGCTGAGAGCTTCGGTCACTTTCAGCAACTTCTGTTTTGGGTCACTGTGCATGGACGACAGCTCTGATATGGGAGGCACGTATGGAAAGTTCTGAGCGGGTCAGTGGGCCGATAGCTGCTTGTTTTGCTTGCTCTGAAGCAGCTGTCCCGAGGCCTAAAGGTCACCCTGCCCGAGGCCTAAGGTCACCCAGCCAGAGGGGTATCAAGTGATGGGAGGAGCTATCTTTAGCTATCTAGTACCTCTGAGGTGAGCTGAAGTGGCAGAACTCAACATCCAACATCAGTACCTCACCTCAACCCACTGATGCTTTTGCTTTCTGAATGCAATCAAATCCTCACAGCCATGGTCCGAAATCTAGTGTAGAACCTGCAGCAGAATGAAGGGGTGAGCTCCCTATTAAGCAGGTGTCTCCAAAGTGTACACGCTGTTCCACCACACTAGTTGAAAACCACTAGGAGTCTGCAGTGTAGGTTTGTGGTGTGAGCAAGCTGCCCCCTACAGCATGGAGGAGGTACTGCACCTTCACTAACTCGTCCCACAAGGAGAGGTTATACTGAATTACACCGATCAGCCATAACATTAAAACCACTGGCAGGCGACGTGAACAACGTCCATTATCTGGTTCCGTTGGCAACGGACGAGCGTAAGAATCTGAGACACTTTGACTAGAACCAAACGGTGATGTTCTAGACGACTGATTGGGGCGGAACATCTCCAAAACACCAGGCAGGTCTTGTGGGGTGTTCCCGGTGGACACAAGGAAGGACAACCGGTGGTCATCGGCATCTCACAACTTCCAGGATTATTGTTGCATCTGTGAAGTTAAGTGGTGCTAAGTGGTTGCTGTGGTATTCCAGGCGGTTGCCATGGTGTTGCTAAGTGGTTGCTATTGTGTCATTAGGCGCTCACTATACTATGGTGTTGCTGTGGTATCCCAGGTGGTTACTGTGCTATTGTTAAGTGGTGTCTAGGTGGTTGCTATGGAACCCCGAACTGCTGCTATGCCCGCTCAGGTGGTTGCTATGCTGCGGCTAAGTGGTTGCTGGGTGGTTTCTTATGCTGCTGCTAAGTGGTTGCTGTGGTGTTGCTGTGGTATGCTGTGCTGCTGTTAATTGGATTTTAAATGGTTACTACGGGATCATAGGTGGTTACTGTGCTGTTAAGTGGTGTCTAGCTGATTGCTATGGAATCCAAAACTGTTGCTATGCTATTACCATAGTGGTTGCTGTGGTCTCCTAGGTGATTGCTATGGTGTTGCTCAGTGCTTGCTATGGTATCTCAGGTGGTTGCTATGCTCGTTGCTTCCTTATGCTGCTGCTAAGTGGTTGCTATGGTGTTGCTAAGTGTTCTTTACGGCATTCCAGGTGGCTACTATGGCTAAGTGGATGGTGGATGGGTGCTACAGTGTGGCAAGGTGATTGCTATGCTGTTTCTGGGCAGCTGCTATGGTACCCCAGGTGCTACGGTGTCTCGAATGGTTGCTCAGGTGTTGCCAAGCGGCTGCTGTGGTACCCCATGTTGATGGTTGGGTGTCATGAGTATATTGATTACATTTAAAGAATAAATGTGAATCCGTCAGTTGTTCTTCTTGGATGGACGAACCAAAAATTGGCCAATCAGACGGGCCTACTGCCGTTTCCCAGACCACGTTCAGCTCTAAACCCCACCCCCATCCTTCAAAACGAAAAATCAGGGACAAAAAAAGGTCGTAAAAAAGTCATTTTTATTATTGGAAGAAGACAACTGATCAATACGCTCAACAGGGCGGCCTTCAGATACATACGGTGAAGCAATCCTCGGCATACGGAAACCTCGCTACTCCATTTACCCATCTTTTATTGTTTGTAAACAGCAGCTGCCCTCTGTTTCCATCACGGCGAATGGAAAGTGTCCAAAATGACTCGTTGCACAACGTCCAATTAAAAAATATCATTAACTTTTCCCTCCTTCAACAAACAAGTCCTTCTGGAGTTACGAGGTTTTCACGCAACGCTAATAAAAAAACGTTAGCTTTTTGAATTGTACACAAACTGCCATAAACTGGACGACGAGATAAAGAGCACTTTGGTCAGGAAAAAGAAAGAAAATCGGCCAGTCATATCGGCCATCATCTCCCCAACCCAGCAGGGGAGAAAACGCAGTCTCGGCCCTGTTCCAATCTCAAGGCGCCGCAGTGCACTCTGGCTCCCCTCAGGAGCAAGGGAGCACAGCTGCACCTCTAATGAACATTTCAGAATCCAATCTGGCATAAACACGATATTGAACTGTGTACAATCAAACTCAACACAAAGGGAGACCTAGGCCTTTCTTGGACTGCCGCTCGTTGGAATGAGCCTTTATAGACGTTTGTGGACACCTGTTCCAGCTTTGGCTTGTGAAGCAGTGGAACTCTGGAGATGGAGATCCATCTAGCATCTTTAAGATGAGCTGGATCCAACATCAGAACCATCAATGATGCTCTTGTAAGGCTGAGTGCAATCAGATCCTCACAGCAACGTTCCGAAATCGTTCAAAAGCTAGTGACTAGCCTTCCTAGGAGAGTCAAGGGCGTTACTGCAGCCAATGGGCCGCACAGCCCCTCCTTTTCAATACCCTCGTTTTGTAAATTGTCCAGATACTTTTGACCACGTAGTGTAAATTATTCACACAGGTGGGTCAGTCTGTGTCATCATGCAAGGCCAGTTTTGGAGTCGGGCAGCCTTATGGACGTTGTCAAGATAGCAGTTAGCCGCTAATAGCGCTTTATTAACGTGCGAAAAAATGGGCAAATCATCAAAAGTCATAATTAGCATAATTAGAATGGCTTGTTATAATTAAAAGTTTGAAAACCAACGTTTACATAAACAAAACAAAGCCGCAAAGAATGGTGGGTAGCTCCGCCCCCAGTGCTTAAATAATATAAATACTGATCTAACAATCGTAACTTCCTTTTAAGTAAAACTTCTGGGATACAACATTTACACCAAATATATATATCTAAAATGACATCAGACGATAATTCGTAGCTCATAAACACATGCTAATGTTGCTAACAACGAATGAAAACGAGCGATCTGCAATTAGCATGATGCCGTTTGAGTATTGAGTATAATTGGTGACCATTTATTTTCATTACTTATTAGCAAGATTAGCATGACCGACCGAACCATACCTTTAATATCGGTATCGGTGTTTGTCGATTTTGCCGGGCCAAGCAAACATGATTAATACGCCGCTAATGAACTGATTAACAACTGATAAGCAAGAGTTAGCGCTAGGGCTGCAACAAACGACCGACTGTTCTTTTTTCAGAAATGTCCGTCCATCCATGTAAACACAGAAGTTGAGTTTTATAAACCTCCACCCTGAAGATTAGCTTCCAAAAAGCGACCAAAGACATTGTTGGTGTGGTCAGGAGGTCAAATCTCTGAGGGGAAAAAGAAGCTGTTTCTGTGTGGACTAGCATAATTAGCTGCCCTGAGGATCGTTAAGTAGCATTTAGTCACTTAGCCGAGCAGTTCAAAAATGCAGCTTATCTCTTCAGCTAATGGCAGTTCTTATTATTGCATACATAATTTATGCATTAAATCTAAATATTTATCTTATACTCAACAGCTAAGTCAACTCAAAGCTAATGTTTACAGCTAACTCTCAGCTGTGTTAGCCATAAGTGCTCTCTAATCAGAAAAAACACCCTTTAAAGCAGTAGCTTGACAGAAAAAGGCTAATTAATGGCAACTCCGCTAGCAGCATTAGCAGCTCTGAGGACTGAGAAGTAGCGTTTAGCCACCCAGCTAAACAGTTTAGCCAAAATGCAGCTAATAACTGAAATTATGTAAAAATATGTATCTTAGACTCAACAGCTAAGTCAAAATGAGCTGCATTTTTGGCTAAACTGCGCAGCTGAGTGGCTAAATGCTACTTAGCGGCCCTCGGGGAAGCTAATGCTGCTAGTCCACACAGAAAACAGCTTCTTTTTCCTCAGAGATTTCACCTCCTGACCACACCAACAATGTCTTACGTTGCTTTTCGGAAGCTAATCTTCAGGGTGGAGGTTTACGGACGTTTCTGAAAAAGCTCTTTAATCAGACGAATTAACCTTTAAAGGAGTAGCTTGAGAGAAAAAGGCTAATTAACGGCAACTCAGCTAGCAGCAATAGCTGCCCTGAGGACTAATAAGCTCAAAAATGAAGCTAATCACTTCGCTTCGCTAACGGTAGTTCTTGTAATTACGTAATTACACACGATTTACGCATTAAATATATATCTCAGACTCAACAGCTAAGTCAAAGCTAATGTTTACAGCTACCTCTGTAAGTATGTTAGCTATAAGTGCTCGTTAATCAGAAGAATTCAACCTTTAATGGAGTAGCTTGACACAAATATGGCTAATTAATGGCAACTCAGCTAGCAGCATTAGCACATCTGAGGACTGCTAAGTAGCATTTAGCCACTTCGCTGCGTAGTTTAGCTAAAAATGCAGCGTTTTTTGTGTTTGCTTAACTGAAATGGAGCTAAAAACTTCGTACATCAGTTTAACAGTGGTTTTAGCTGAGGTTTCCTCACGTTTCTGCACATTTCTGACAAACTTTATTTTTTTAAGTAAAAAAAAGGGATTTTAAAGTAATTTAGTCCATATTTTTGCCGCATTTTGACCATCTTTCCCCCCTGTGTTAGCCACCAGATGTAAATGAGAAGCGCAGTAGTTAGATATTCAAGCTAACTAACTGTTAGCGTGATTTCATTTTTCTAGCTTTTTTTTAAATTATTATTATTAACGTTATGAATGAAGTTGAGTGGTTGTTGCAGCCCTAATCAGTACAGAGTAATTTAAAGCGGGTAAACCCAGCTTTTCTACAAAGTTTCATAAATATTTTACATTCTGCTAACTTTAGCTTTTAGCTAATAATGGGTGGTTCAACTAAAGTCACAAAGTCTTGCCATTAATTAAAAATCTGTGCGTTAAGCTATAAATTGCAGTGGTTAAAAATGGTTGTAAGTAATAAGTGCAACTAACAAAATAAATCTATACATTCTCCGAAGACAACCATGAAGGAAAAGTTTGTCAAATAAATTTTACGGAGTTGACTTGTTTACACAATGTACTGGTTCTGCCAAGACAGGCCTGGTGTCCAGATTTTACTTGAGTTTAGCACCGAAGCTATGAGGCTAATGCTAATAACAAAAAATAGGGCCCTATTTTACCGATCTTTAGCCGAGTCGAGTGTGTCGGTGTGTCTTTGCTATCGTAACGACGTGAAAAGTATGCATGGTACGGCTCGAAACACGCAAAATGTATGTACTAAGTCTCTTAATTAATCACTGGGCGTAAAAACTCCGGCTATCTGCGTAGATATATTCGCAAGTAGCGTTGCTATTAAAACAACGCGTAAAAATAGACTGTTGGCGGGGTGTAAGATAGCGATGAGTGTTGCTAGAAGTCAATAGTCACTCAGGTGTGCATTTCCCGATAAAGATTAAACGTAGCAATTTACGAACAAATTTGGGAACAACGTAAAATTAAAAACGTCAATTTTGTTTAGTTTCCCAAAAGCCTTTAGTCGCTAAAACTACAAACATGTAAGTGTTTGACTCCGCCTCTGCATCTATGATGGTAAGGCAAGACCAGTCAAAACTGTAACCACATAATTGAATTTACATAATATTTCTCATTGCTGAACCACAAAAGTATCATTAGCCGAATAATTCTTACAATAACTATTAACCGATAAGTATTTAAATTACCGGTATATAGATGTGTAGATAACGTGATGCCATTTTGTTTTCAAAAATAACTATGTATTTTCAGGAATTCGTTATATAACAAATATAAAACAAAAATATATATTTTTATTATTTTATTTGATATAGAAATAAAGTGAGTTCTTTTACAATAAAGAAGAGCCAGACGTGGTTCGAGTATTTACAGAAACATATTCTATTCTAGTGCTTGTTAGCAACGTTAGCGTCATAAATGCAGCGCTAAACTAAAGAAGCAAAATTCGGATTAAAGATTTTGAGTGGAAAGTTGTATACGTTTTTTTTGACAAACTTTTCCATAGCAACATAACATTAAAATGTTCATTGGAAAACATAAACCAGTCATGGTTTTCAGATACTGATTAACAATAAATCAACAAAAAACTTATTGACAATAAATGACAATAAATAGCCTCTAATTAGTTTATTAAATAGGTGCTATTTAATAAACAAATTAGAGATTAGTAGCTAATAAAATACTTAAATTGCAATTAAATGCATCGTAAGTCGTAACTTACTTGCCGGGCTAGTCTGGTGGAAAATCATTATCCATTTTATTCTTGCTGTAGTTTTAATTAGCTCGATGTATCCAGGTACTCGTTTCCATGCGAGATATGTCCTTGAAAAATATTTTAACATAATAATAACATAATAACATAATCTTACATAATTTCGTACATACTTTTAACCTATTAAATATATCTTATAATAGCGAAAATAACTCTGAAGCTAACCTTATTTTTTAGTTAGTTCTTTCTTTTTGTAAACTCTCAGCCTTTGGTAAGGTACCTCTCTCTTTCCGGGGAATTTCACCTTTAAATAAGAAGCTTGACAAAAAAAAAAAAAAACGCTAATTAACGGCAATTTAAACGTTAATAGCTTTAGCATTTTGTCAAGCTAAGCTTTTAAAGGTTAAACTGCCAAAAAACAAATGCTAATGCAATTAATGACAATTTAAAGTTAGAAACTACTGATTGAGATTATGCAAATGATGCTAATCTTGCTAATCAGTGGCCATGAGCTATCATTTATTACCACCCCGTTAGCATTTTTTTCTGGTAACATGATTCCTTTAGAAGACACTTTGTATTGATAGAAACGGAACACAGCTAATAAATAAATCAGAGGTACGTTGGAGTTTGTAGTAAATAGTGCACATCATGGAATACGTTTTCGGATCTATTTATATATTAACGTTTTTTTTTCTTTCTTTTTTTGCATGTTCATATCCTTACGCCTCATACCTGGGTTTGTTCAGGTGTGTGTTCTGGTGTTGTAATATAGCAGTCCGGATATGATGCACTTGTCGGAATCCAGCATTTTGGAATTTTGTGAACGCAATCCAGTGAAGGATGTTTTTTTTGTTTGTTTTTTTTTTTACTGAAAATTCTCTCTCTCTCTCTCATATTCTGTCTGCTGTCGCTCTCTCAGTTGGTCTAGGGCTGTCCATGAACCCTGAAGCGGTAGATGCAGGTGTACTCCGGGTGACCCCAGTTGCTGAGGATCCGCAGCTCCACCAGCTGATAAACCTCACTCTGTAAATCCTGGTAAACACAACAGCCCACACTGTAATATATCACGGTACACAGCAATACTGTAGCATATACTGTATAACATAAGCTCTAATAACATTAATATCCAGTATGAAGCTCTAATAACATTAATATCCAGAATGAAGTTCTAATAACAATAATATTCAGTATGAAGTTCTAATAACATTAATATTCAGTATGAAGCTCTAATATCATTAATATCAGGTATGAAGCTCTAATAACATTAATATTCAGTATGAAGCTCTAATATCATTAATATCAGGTATGAAGCTCTAATAACATTAATATCCAGAATGAAGTTCTAATAACATTAATATCCAGTATGAAGCTCTAATAACATTAATATCCAGTATGAAGCTCTAATAACATTAATATTCAGTATGAAACTCTAATAACATTAATATCCAGTATGAAACTCTAATAACATTAATATCTAGTATGAAGTTCTAATATCATTAATATCCAGTATGAAGCTCTAATAACATTAATATCCAGTATGACGCTCTAATAACAATAATTAATACGAGTTACAGAGTTGCTAAGTGGTCGCTTATGAGCTGCTATAGTGTTGCTAGGTGGTTGCTATGGTGTTGCTAGGCGATTGCTACGGAATTGCTAATTGCTGGTCACTCAAGAGCTGCTAAAGCGTTGCTAATAAGTTGCGATAGCATTGCTGAGTGGGTGGTTACTATGGTGTTGCTAGATGGCTGCTGAAGTGGTTGCTATGTGCATTAAACTACACAGGTAGGTTACTGTGTATGTGTGGGTGCCGTGTTCTCACCGGCAGTCTGAAGGTCTGGATGGGTTCTCCATCGTGGTCGTATGTAAACGTTCCGAGAAGTTTTCCTTCGGCGTCCTCATCAGCCATCCCCTGCGGGAACAAGCCAAGACTGGAACGTGACCATGTGACGAACCTGAGTCCGTTCAAAAGTTTGGAATCGGTGCTGATCGATCGACTCACGTAAACAGCGAAGTCCTTCGGAGCGCTGTCGATGCGGCCTGTCGGCGAGAGGACCCGCGGAACGTGCTCCAGGCTAACGTGGGTTATTCGCACCGGGTAGGACAGAGAGATCACCAGGAAGCCTTGAGAACCACGGAAGGCCCAGCACTTACCAGGGTACAGCTCCGGCTGTAATTTCACACACACACACACACACACACACACATTTTTACACACAGCTTTAGTGGTTCCCAATTCCAGGCAGTTGCCATGGTGTTAATAAGTGGTTGCTATGGTGTAGCCAACTGAATACTAAGTGGTCACTATAGCGTTGCTAGGTGGTTGCTTTGGTGTAGCTATTCAGATTCTATTAAGTGGCTGTCAAATAGTTATATACACTATAGTGTTGCTATGTTGTTGGTAAGGTGTTGCTACTCAGTTGCTGAGTAGTTGCTATAGTGTTACCAGGTGGTTGCTATGGTGTAGCTATTCGGATTCCATGGAGTTGCAACATGGCTGTCAAGTAGTTGCTATAGTGTTGCTAGGTGGTTGCTATGGTGTAGCTAGACTGGCTAGCTACTTAGTCGCTATGGTGCTACTAGGTGGCTGCTACGGGGTTGCTAAGTAGCTGCTGAAGTGATTGCGAAGTAGTTGCTTTAATGTTGCTAAGTAGTTACTATGGAGTTGCTATGGCTCTGCTAGGTGGCCGGTATTGAGTGGCTAAGTGGTAGCGAGAGGGTTACCTGGGTCACAGTGCGGGGACTTTCAGACTGGTACCACAGCGGGATTCCAAACAGACTGAGGCAGGCGGTCCTGGTGTGATACGTCTCAGAGCAACGGGTGTTTATCACGCTAGCACCTAAACACACACACACACACACACACACACACACACACACACAAAAGTAAAAAAACACTGTGAGTTTCTGAATCCTAGTCCACGTCCAATCCATAGCCATAACATTAAAACCACCCGCCTAATTGCATTGTAACACGACCGGGTCTCATTGGACCGCTTCGGGTCATCACTAGTGTGTGTTCAGTTGTGGGAGGAGCATCATGTGGTTCTGCTCTTGGCCTGATCTTGCTGGGACGGCCTGACCCGGCCTTGACCCGGCGGCGATGTTGGAGGAGCGTCTGATTCCTAGAAGTTCTGAGATCTATTAAACCCCCTTCCCAGACTCATCTGCATCTACAGCCCCCCCACGATAAGCTGACCATCAATGCACCGCAGTACCTGAGGACTCCAGCGCGTAGTCGGCCATCCCGACCCCGTCGGCCCTGTGGAGGCTCAGCGCCCTCTGGACGATCCGTTCCACATCCTGCGACATAAATCAGCATAAACACATCCCGTTACGTCCCAGCGTAAACAGCACGGCATGTTCGCTCCACAATGGAGAAGTGGGCAATAAACACGGCTCGGCGAGGTCCTGGGAAAAACACACACCCATAAACACTCGCCACACACACACACACACACCACTTGGGACAAATGTATCTGAACTATATATACAGACGGCAGACATTCGTCTTAAGAGCCGCTCAAGCGTTCACACAAGAATGTCCACGAGTCAGAATGGACATGGACATTAGAACGAGCAGCTTTGTGTAATATGGGAGGGGACGTCTTAAAGACCCCCTGCATCCGGAATGAAGGCGCTATGTAGCTTCAGACATGTGCATCAGTAAGTGGTTGCTAGGTGGTTGCTATGGTGCAGTCAAGTAGTTACTGAGTTGCTATGGTGTAGCTATGCAGATTCTATTGAGTTGCTAAGTGGCTGCTATGTAGTTGCTATAGTGTTGCTAGGTGGTTGCAATGGTGTAGTCAAGTGGTTACTGAGTTGTTGTGGTGTAGCTATGCACATTCTATTGAGTTGCTAAGTGGCTGCTATGCAGTTGCTATAGAGTTGCTAGGTGGTTGCTACTCAGTTGCTACTTGCAGAAGTGTTGCTATGTGGTTCCTACGTAGTTGCTTTGGTGTTGGTAGGTGGTTGCTATAGTGTAGCTAGGCAGAGTCTACTGAGCTGCAAATGTTGCTAGGTGGGTTACCATTGAATTGCTAAGTCGATGCCAAGTAGTTTATATGCTGTAGCTATGTGGTTGCTATGGTGTTACTAATGAGGTTTCTATAGTGTTGCTAGGTGGTTGCAGTTGAGTTGCAAAGTGCTTGCTACGTAGTTGTTATGGGGTTGCTAGGTGACTGGCTAAGTGGTTGCTATGTATTTGCTATGCTGTTGCAAGCTATATATATATAGTATTGCGACGTAGTTGCTATTTAGCGACTAAATTGTTGCTATGCCGTTGCAATGGTTACCTAGGTGGTTGCTATAGTGTTGCTCTTGAGTTGCTATAGCGTTGCTAGGTGGTTGCAGATGTGTTGCTAGGTGACTGGCACGGAGTGGCTAAGTGGTTGGTATGCTGTTGCAAGATGGTTGCTACCAACTTGCTGAGTAACTGCTAAGGTATTGCGAAGTAGTTGCTATTGAGTGGCTAAGTGGTTCCTATGTAGTTGCTATGGTGTTGCCAGGTGGTTGCTATGGTGTAGCTAGGTGGCGAAGTGGTTGCTATTATGCAATTGCAATGGTAAACTAGGTGGTTGCAATGGTGTTGCTCAGTGGTTGTTAGGGTGTCTCAGGTGGTTGCTAGAATGTTGTCTAGTGGTTGCTGTGGTAGCCCATGTGGTTGGTTGGGTGTTGCTAGTTAGAGCACCGGGCTATCGGGGACAGGGTTGTGGGTTCGATACCCTGCTGGGCCCTTGAGCAAGGCCCTTCACCCTCTCTGCTCCCTGGCTGCCCACCGCTCCGGGCACGTGTCCCCACTAATAGGTGAGCGAACACACACACACTCTCACTCACACACTCACACACTCTCACACACACTCTCAGACACACCTTTACAGTGACCGCTCCAGCCCCCTCTTCCTGCAGGGTCTCTCCTACGGTCCTCCACACGTCTCTCGTCTCCCTCTCCCGTTCTTCACCCAGCCTGTCCATTATTTTCTTTTCCAGGGCTTCCAGTGCCCTCTGCAGGTCAGCATGCATCACTACACCCTGCTCGGAGCCCACTGACCCCGCCAGCTGCTGCAGCAGCCAATCAGAGAGCTCCGCCTTCAGCTGCAGCAGAGAAGAGACACTTATTATTATTATTATTATTAATAACAACATCACACTGCTTTCACTAATAAACAGTATGTGTGTGTGTGTGTGTGTGTGTAGGCTCTACCTTGGCATTCTGAGCTTCCTGGACATCCAGTCTGTGAGCGAGGAGCTCGGAGGATGACCGGAGGCCGGACACGTCCGATCTCAGATCAGAAATCTGCCGCTTGATTCCACTCAGCTCCTCTTTCATCACACTGTTGTGCTCTGAGTGAGCACTAGGGGGAGACAGAGACAGCACAACAGTCACACACAGCGGCCTGAGGAGCATTAAAAGGGAAAGTCCACCAAATTCTTTTACTTAATCAAATTAAACCCCCTAAAAACTTTTTTTTTTTAAACTTCACCAAAACTTCGTCAATATCACATATAACCCCCCGAAGACACATTCAGGGTCACTGGTGGGTGGGGAAAGTCAGTCAAACGGCTGTATCTGCGTCATAGTCATGTCAGCGACGCCTGGTCCCATTCCCCACCACTGTAAAGAAATCTGATTCCTCATGTTTCTCCACAACGAAGCGTCTCCCGCCAAAGCCGCTCGGACCGAGTGTTCACATCGCCACCGCTGAATTATACACAGCTTTTGAACCTCTGGTGGACTTCCCCTTTAACACACAGCTATAGAGGGGACAGGGATGATGCACTCACGCTCCTCCCACTCGAACCCTCAGGTCCTGCAGATCAGCTTGTAGCATCTGCAAACACGCGCACACACGCACACACACACACACACGCACACACACACACTCCTGTTAGCAGGTTAGATGACTATATGTGCGACTGGGCCGGTCCCGCCTCTATCAGTGCACTTCCTGTGCTGTGTGATGTTGCCATGGCGCTGTAAACAGGAAGCGGTGTGACATCGCTGATACATTTTCTGACTTTCAGAAGTTCTATTAATATTACTGAGGACTGACTCTCTCTCTCTCGCTCTGTGTGTGAGGTGGGTGTGTGGTGTGTGTGTGTGTGTGTGTGTGTGTGTGTGTGTGTGTGTTCTCACCTCCTGTGTGCGCTTCTGCTTTTCTTCATCTTGTTTCAGCAGCTGAATCTCCCTCTGAGGAACAGAAAACCACTTCAGCACATCCTCTCTCTCTCTCTCTCTCTCTCACTCACTCACTCACTCACTCACTCACTCTCTCTTTCACTCTCTCTCACTCACTCTCTCTCACTCACTCTCACTCTCTCTCTCATCTTCTCACTCACACTCTCTCACTCTCTCACTCACTCTCTCATCTTCTCTCTCACTCACTCTCTCTCTCACTCTCTCTCTCACTCTCTCTCTCACTCTCTCTTTCACTCTCTCTTTCACTCTCTCTTTCACTCTCTCTCACTCACTCACTCTCTCACTCACTCTCTCATCTTTTCTCTCACTCACTCACTCACACTCTCTCACTCACTCTCACTCTCTCTCTCATCTTCTCTCTCACTCACTCACTCACACTCTCTCACTCACTCACTCACACTCTCTCACTCACTCACACTCTCTCTATTCTCACTCTCTCTCTATTCTCACTCTCTCTCTCTCCCTCTCTCATTCACTCATTCTCTCTCTCTTTCCCTCTTGTTCTCTCCCTCCCTCTCTCTCTCATCCTATTTCTCTCTCTCTCTCTCTCTCTCTCTCTCTCTCACACTCTGTCATCCTTCTCTCTCTCTCTCTTACTCACTTTATCATCCTCCCTCTCTTTTCCATCCTCTCGCTCTCCCAACCTCTCTCTCCCTCTCGGTCATTCTCTGTCATCCTTCTCGCTCTCTCACTCACTCTCATCCTTCTCTCTCTCTCTCTCTCTCCCATCCTGTATCTCTCTTTCTCTCTCCCTCTCTGTGACACTCTGTCATCCTTCTCTCTCTCTCTCTCTCTCACTTTATCATCCTCCCTCTCTCTCCCCATCTCTCTCCCTCCCTCTCCCATCCTCTCTCTCCTCCTCTTTATCTGTCTCTCTCACTTTTCTTTCCCTATCTGTCTCTCACCCCCCACAAACCCTCTCGAGACCCCCAACCCCCCCCCCTCACCAGCACGTTGTCCATCTCTCGGGCTCTGCTCTCCGTCCACTTGGCTTCGCGCTCCTGCAGATCAGCATAAATCTCATTCCTCAGAGCCGACAGACCTGCCCGGGCTAAGCTGTCCTGCAGGGGGCGCCAGAGACACAGAGCCAGTGATGAGAGCAGATCCACCGCTGGCTGTTACCCATAAAATGGCCAGTAGGTGGAGGCACAAGGTGGGTGTTTCCGATAAAGTGGCCAGTGAATGAAAGTGTATGTATGACTGTAGGTGACCGTACTCACGTCCACAGGGGGTCGAACAGGGGGTGGAACAGATGCATGAGTGTGAGTGGGCGGAGCCATCGTGCTTCGAGGTGCACTGCGATACAGCCGAGCCTTAAGCGAAGGATAGAAGTACCACAGACCTGCACACAGAAACCACACACCTGTAAACACCAGTAACACCAGTGACACCAGTACAGCTGGCAACTGGGACCATTCAGGAACGCCTCTGCAGACTCACCGAAAACCAGCAGCAGGAGGAGGAGGAGCAGGAGGATAGCCTTCCTCACATGCGCTGTGCGCCTACAGACAAACAGGGGGCAGAGTGAGGTCATCCCAGGTACACACACACACACACACACACACACACACAGGAATGAATGGGGTCAATCACAGCAGCCATCTAGCAACCACTTAGCAATGCCACACCAACTACCTAGATACACCATAGCTACATGCTAGTGACTACCTGAGACATCAAAGCAACTATCTGGGAAACAAGTGCAACTACACAAAACACCATAGCAACCACCTCGCAACACTTTCATTTTCACTCTAGTGACATTGTATTTCCAGCCTAGCAACTGCCTTGGATACAAAAACAACGACACAGAAACACCACAGAAACCACCTGGGGTACCATAGCAGCCACCTAGCTCTTAGCTAAAACACACCATAGCTGACCATCGTGACCAGTAAGTAAGTATCACCATAGCAGCCACCTAGCAACGAGTATGCAACTACTTAGAAACCCCATTACAACCACCCAGCATAAAAAAACCCTAGTGCCTACATAGCAACAGCCCAGCAACTGCCTGAGACACTATAGCAACTTCCTGGAATAGAACAGCAACTACATAAAAAAAAACATAGCAACCACCTAGCAACTACCTAGAAACTCCATAGAAACCACCCAGCAAAAGAAATACCCTAGTGCCTACGTAGCAACAGCCCAGCAACTGCCTGAGACACTATAGCAACTTCCTGGAATAGAACAGCAACTACATAAGAACACCATAGCAACCACCTAGCAACTACCTAGAAACCCCATAGCAACCACCCAGCAAAAGAAATACCCTAGTGCCTACATAGCAACAGCCCAGCAACTGCCTGAGACACTATAGCAACTTCCTGGAATAGAACAGCAACTACATAAGAACACCATAGCAACCACCTAGCAACTACCTAGAAACCCCATAGCAACCACCCAGCAAAAGAAATACCCTAGTGCCTACGTAGCAACAGCCCAGCAACGGCCTGGAAGTGGGAACTACTTCAGCTGAGTTTTCAGTTCTGGTTATTAATGATAATTAAGTATTAATATTATTATTATGAACCATGAACTACTGTGAAATATGAGATATGAATACGTACTTATAGAAGGACATGCAGAGAAGTTCTACATAAATATGCACACACACACACACACACACACACACACACACACACACAAACGCATCTTCATACACACCCATTCACTTACCTGCTGAGCAGTGAAACATTGATGAGGGACATTCCGGACGTCAGACTGTACCAGGCCGTCCCCATCCACCAATACAGCATCGCGAGGGCACGCCCTAAACACACACACACACACACACACACACACACACACCTTATTTAGGGGTTTATTCTTTATTTATGTATTTATTTATTTATTGGTGTGTGTGTATTTCAGGACCTGGGGAAGTCAGCACGTCTCGGAGCCCAAACCCAGCCTCGTCCACAGAGTGAGAGGAACCTGGAAGACATCGACAGCTGAAACCTCTCGGCCTCTTCTCCACACCCTCTTTCATAATTATAGTAACGACATAGAAACACCATAGCAACCACCTAGCAACCAGTAAGTAAGACCATAGAGCCTACCTAGAAACCCCATAGCAACCACCCAGCACAAACACCCCTGCGTGCCTATATAGCAACAGCCCGACGACTGCCTCAGACATTAGAGCAACTACCTGGGATACAACAGTAACGACATCGAAACACCATAGCAACCAGTAAGTAATACCATAAAGCCTACCTAGAAACCCCATAGCAACCACCCAGCACAAACACCCTAGTGCCTATATAGCAACAGCCCGGTGACTGTCTGGGACACCATAGCAACCACCTAGCAACCAGTAAGCAACACCACAGCAACCACAAAGCAACCAGTAAGTAACGCCAAAGAAACACCATAGCAACCAGTAAGTAACCCCATAGAAACACCATAGCAACCAGTAAGTAACACCATAGAAATACCCCAGCAACCACCTAGCAACCAGAAAGTAACACCATAGAAATATCATAGCAACCACCTAGCGACCAGAAAGTAACATCACAGAAACACCATAGCACCTACCTAGAAACCCCATAGCTACCACCCAGCACAAACTCCCTAGTGCCTATAATTACCCATTAACTAGCATTTACTGGGTTAACTGGGCGTGTCAAAGCAGGGGAAACAACAACAAGCAGAGAAGTGGGACCCCCAGGGAAGGGTCGGGGACCCCTGTCCTAGAGTGTATGGCCTATTTGGGACGTTGCACCTCAGCAGTGACAGGAAACAGGACGACGTTGTGGTGAGACACACACGCATACACACACTGACAGGATACACTTACATACACGCTAGGTCAAAAACGCACGCACAAGCCCACATGCAGTTCCTCCCCCACACACACACACACACACACACACACACACACACACACACACACACACACACACTCTTACCGCCGCTGCTTATGGGCAGGCTGTTGTTGTTGTCCTCTGATGAAGAGTATCCAGAGGAGAAGTCCGGCTTCTCTAAGACAGTGGAGGTGCTGGAGGTCAGAGGGGTCACCGTCCTGCTCTGCGGCCGCATAGGAACACCCACCTTCTGGCTTGGACCGCGCGGAACCGAGCCCGACCCTGGAACCACAGTACCGGTTACGGTCAGATCAGTAGCTACATGAGTTAGCATGGACGCTCGCCTTCCGTGCGTCTTAAAGGATGGCGGGTCGAAGGGCTCCTGGTACTGATCGGCTTTTGACCGCCGCCATCAAATACGGATACGTTATTAAGTGTTTATAAACAGAGCTCTGTGCTGTGATGTCATCAGCACTGACCCGTGGCACTGTTGGATTTGAGGGCCTCGCGAGCGTACGGGCTCTGCAGCTCACTAACGCTGCCGGCGTGGCTGGAGGCGCGGCTGGAGGCACGGGAAGACCCGCCTGCTTTGCGGCCACCTGTCTTCCTCTTGAAGACCCTGGAGAGACAGAGAGCGAGAGAGAGAGACAGACAGACAATGTGCAGACAGACAGGAAGTGAGAAAGACCACAACCACTACTGTAATGCAAATTTGTGCCAATGCTAAAGCATCATGTGGACAAAAGTATTGGGACGCCTTCATTTTACCCACCTACAGGACCTCCTATTCTAAACCCATAGGCATTATTAATATGGAGCTGGTCCCCCTTTGCTCTGAGCTCTAACAGCAGCAGCAGGTCTGGGGCTCTGCAAAGCTGTAGCGCCCCCTATTTGGAACCACCTATACTTTCACTAATGTGTGGAAAGGCAGACTGCATGGCTAGGGGGCTTGGTTTTATACACCCGTGGTAATAAGGCTTAATGCAACACCTGAATTCAATGATTAAGAGGTGTGTCCCAATACTTTTGTCCAAATATATATATATATATATACACACACACACACACACACACACCTGACGGGGCTCTCCCTGTATGTGAAGTGTCCGTTAGACTCGGTAGAGCTGGTGCTGGCAGCGTCGTCATCGTGGGCATAGTAGGGACTCGTCGCTAACCTAGCGCTGCGTCTCGACATCTCTGCAGGAGAAGAGAAACGGAGGATGGGTATTGGTCGATACTTAGTGTTAAGGTACTCGGATCAGATCGGTATCAGATGCTTGGGTCAGATTGGACCTGATCATTATTGCCCGAATCATAGCATTAAGGTACTCGGATCAGATTGGTATTGGCCGATTCATCGCATTAAGGTGCTCGGATTAGATTGGACCGATACTGGTTGATATTTTTAAGGCAGATCAGATTGGATCAGTATCTGCATTGAAGTACTTGAATCCAATCGAAACGGATCGTATCATTATTGCCCGATTCTTAGCTTTGCTAAGTGCTTGGATCAGATTGGATCAGTATCGG
Organism: Salminus brasiliensis; assembly: GCF_030463535.1. NCBI lineage: Eukaryota > Metazoa > Chordata > Actinopteri > Characiformes > Bryconidae > Salminus > Salminus brasiliensis. The sequence goes on along the minus strand of NC_132902.1, from coordinate 2,292,191 downwards.
ACAATACTTAGCACTAAGGTACCTGGATCAGATCGGTATTGGCATTAGATCAGATTCTTGGCATTAGGGTGTTTGGATTAGATTGGACCGGTATTGGTCAACAGTTAGAATTAAGGTAAGCGGATCAGATTAGTATCAGCTAATATTTAGCATTAAGATGCTTGGGTCAGATTGGACTGGATCGGTATTGGCTGAAACTTTACAAGTACTCATATCAGATCGGACCTGATCATCATTGCTCACCTTGTAGCATAAAGGTGCTCAGATCAGATTGGATCAGTATCCGCATTGAAGTATGTTGAAGATCAGATCGGAACTGATCATTATTGCCCGATTCTTAACATTAAAGTGCTCAGATCAGATTGGATCAGTATCGGACAATACTTAGCACTAAGGTACCTGGATCAGATCGACATTGGCCGATTCTTGGCATTAGGGTGTTTGGATTAGATTGGATCGGTATTGGTTAATAGTTAGAATTAAGGTGGAATTAAGCAGATCAGATCGGTTTCAGCTAATATTTAGCATTAAGATGCTTGGGTCAGATTGGACTGGATCGGTACTGGCTGATCCTTAACATTACAAGTACTCGAATCAGATTGGACCTGATCATCATTGCTCACCTTGTAGCATAAAGGTGCTCAGATCAGATTGGATCAGTATCGGCTGATACTCCGAATTAAGGTACTCAGATCAGACAGGATCGGTATCTGCATTGAAGTATTTGAATCAGATCGGAATTGATCATTATTGCCCAATTTTAGCATTGACATTGATTAGATCAATAATTAGCAATACTTAGCATTAAGGTACCTGTATCAGATCGGTATTGGCCAGTTCTTGGCGTTAGGGAGCTCAGATTAGACTGAATCAGTATCGGTTGATACTCTGAATTAAGGTCCTCGGATCAGACATGATTGATATCTGCATTAAAGTACTTGTATTAGATCGGACCGAATTTTTAAATGGAGATTTTATTAAAAATACATATTTACTCATGGTGTGATTTTCACTGGATTATTAATATTATGGGCTGAGCGGGCTGAGTCCAACCTCCACTCACTCCGGCGCGCGCGCGCACACACACACACACACACACACACACACACACACACACACACACACACACACACACACACACACAGCTCTATCGGCTCATAAGGCCGAGCTGAAGTCTGGAAAGTGGGCACAAGTTCTTTAACCACTGTTTACTTTTAAAAGAGGGAACCAACCTACACCGCTGCCCTGGCGAGTGCCCACACACACACACACACACACACACACACACACACACACCTCCTGAGCAGTGTGTCTTCCATTTACTGCATTTACTTATTTACTCATTACCACAAAGCTTTCAGGACCTCAGCAGCCCTCATCATGTGCTCACAGTGACGGGAGAGGAGGTAAATTAGATTAATGAGACACACACACACACACACACACACACACACACACACACATACACATACACACACATACACACACATACACACACACTCGACAACATGCTGGCAGAAATATTACAAACCTGGAAAACCAAAATCAAACGAGATCAAAAACATTCAAGTAGAAGCCAAATCATTTTTTTTTATATAAAATAAAATAATAAAGAATAAATCCAATAAAATACAAATATAATTAATTTAATTACTTTTTTATTTATGAAAAATATGTACATATTTTAGGATTTAATTAAATTAGATGTTACTCTTAAATGGGATTACTATGATTAATAACTTAATTTTTTGTATCAAATATTTTTTCAATTCTTTATTTTTTTTTATCTTAATTAACATTTTAATTAAGATTTGATTTTAAAATGTATTTATTTATTTATTATTTTTATTAATTTCACTACTGGAGGTGATCTAACTAAACTCACACAACTGAAGAAATGTCTTTAATCATCGTTTATAAAATAAAATAGAAAAAATTAAAAAACATTTCCTATAACATTTATTACTAAAATTAGGTGATTGATTAATTGATTGATTGATTGATTGATTGATTGGTGACGATCAGCCTGGCTAGATCCAGAGAGAGCTCTCTGAGGCCTCTCTCGGAGTGTAGGTAGTAGATGCTCAGTGTTTGCTTGGAGTGCCCTCAGGTTCCCCCTCCCCGGCCTCCTGTAATCCCTAATGCCGTAATCCCTAATCCCTAATCTCCATCTGATCTGAGCCCGCATGCCGCTGTCCGCTAGCGTCAGATTAGCCCCTGGGAAAGCTCGAGCACTGCATCAAACAGTTAGCAGTCCAGCTAACTGGCTAATTGTCATGGCTAGCAGGGCATGACAACCTGTAGTTTTAGGCCAAATTAGCCCAGTAGTGGCCTGAAGGCTCCTTGAACAAGGCTGTGTCCCAATTGCATATACTAATACTAATAATACTATTGGGACACAGCCTTGTTCAAGGAGCCTTCAGGCCACTACTGGGCTAATTTGGCCTAAAACTACAGGTTGTCATGCCCTGCTAGCCATGACAATTAGCCCGTTAGCCGGATGGCTAACTGTTTGACGAACACATAGCTACATGCTATATGCTAATGTTAATAGTGCGGGTTTGGGAGGTTAGTACACTGAATATTAACATAGTGACCCGTTTTGTACTAATAGGAAGTGATGCAGTGTTGCTATGCCAACAACCGTCACCACTACCTACACCAGCCACTGTCGTAGCTGCATCGTTATCCACAGGCTAACAGGCTAATCTTCACGATAAACACGGCAGGAGACGGCAGTTAGCATGCTAATCACCGTATGGTGCTAAATGCTAGCTGATGTGGCCTCTGTGAGCTAAAATACCTCAGCAGAAATGTGGCTAATCTCTCAGCCTGAGCCCAGCAGAGCCTCACCTGACCAACATCATGAGCTACAGGCCTTTCCTGCTTAATCACCATTAGCCTCCTTCACTGAGCCTCACTGAGCCCAATCAGGCTTTAGCAGAATACCTGCAGACCCTAAACTCCACCCTCTCCTCCGCTCACTCCTCCGCTCACTCCTCCACTTTCTCCCCCACTTTCTCCTCCATCATCTCACCGACTCTCTCCTCATTTCTCCTCTCCTCATTTCTCCTCCACTACTCTCTCCTCATTTCTCCTCATTTCTCCTCCTCTACTCTCTCCTCATTTCTCCTCCTCTACTCTCTCCTCATTTCTCCTCTCTCCTCATTTTTCCTCTCTCCTCATTTCTCCTCCTCTACTCTCTCCTCATTTCTCCTCCTCTACTCTCTCCTCATTTCTCCTCCTCTACTCTCTCCTCATTTCTCCTCCTCTCCCCTCCTCTACTCTCTCCTCATTTCTACTCTCTCCTCATTTCTCCTCCTCTACTCTCTCCTCATTTCTACTCTCTCCTCATTTCTCCTCCTCTCCTCATTTCTCCTCCTCTACTCTCTCCTCATTTCTCCTCCTCTACTCTCTCCTCATTTCTCCTCCACTACTCTCTCCTCATTTCTCCTCCTCTACTCTCTCCTCATTTCTCCTCCTCTCCTCATTTCTCCTCCTCTACTCTCTCCTCATTTCTCCTCCACTACTCTCTCCTCATTTCTCCTCCTCTACTCTCTCCTCATTTCTACTCTCTCCTCATTTCTCCTCCTCTCCTCATTTCTCCTCCTCTACTCTCTCCTCATTTCTCCTCCTCTACTCTCTCCTCATTTCTCCTCCACTACTCTCTCCTCATTTCTCCTCCTCTACTCTCTCCTCATTTCTCCTCCTCTCCTCATTTCTCCTCCTCTACTCTCTCCTCATTTCTCCTCCTCTACTCTCTCCTCATTTCTACTCTCTCCTCATTTCTCCTCCTCTACTCTCTCCTCATTTCTACTCTCTCCTCATTTCTCCTCCTCTACTCTCTCCTCATTTCTCCTCCTCTACTCTCTCCTCATTTCTACTCTCTCCTCATTTCTCCTCCTCTACTCTCTCCTCATTTCTACTCTCTCCTCATTTCTCCTCCTCTACTCTCTCCTCATTTCTACTCTCTCCTCATTTCTCCTCCTCTACTCTCTCCTCATTTCTACTCTCTCCTCATTTCTCCTCTACTCTCTCCTCATTTCTACTCTCTCCTCATTTCTCCTCCTCTACTCTCTCCTCATTTCTCCTCCTCTACTCTCTCCTCATTTCTACTCTCTCCTCATTTCTCCTCCTCTACTCTCCTCATTTCTCCTCCTCTCCTCATTTCTCCTCATTTCTCCTCCTCATCTCATTTCTCCTCCTCTACTCTCTCCTCATTTCTCCTCTACTCTCTCCTCATTTCTCCTCCTCTACTCTCTCCTCATTTCTCCTCCTCTACTCTCTCCTCATTTCTACTCTCTCCTCATTTCTCCTCTACTCTCTCCTCATTTCTCCTCCTCTCCTCATTTCTCATTTCTACTCTCTCCTCATTTCTCCTCCTCTACTCTCTCCTCATTTCTACTCTCTCCTCATTTCTCCTCCTCTACTCTCTCCTCATTTCTACTCTCTCCTCATTTCTCCTCTACTCTCTCCTCATTTCTCCTCCTCTACTCTCTCCTCATTTCTCCTCCTCTACTCTCTCCTCATTTCTACTCTCTCCTCATTTCTCCTCCTCTACTCTCTCCTCATTTCTCCTCCTCTCCTCATTTCTCATTTCTACTCGCTCCTCATTTCTCCTCCTCTACTCTCTCCTCATTTCTACTCTCTCCTCATTTCTCCTCCTCTACTCTCTCCTCATTTCTACTCTCTCCTCATTTCTCCTCCTCTACTCTCCTCATTTCTCCTCCTCTACTCTCTCCTCATTTCTACTCTCTCCTCATTTCTCCTCCTCTACTCTCCTCATTTCTCCTCCTCTACTCTCTCCTCATTTCTACTCTCTCCTCATTTCTCCTCATTTCTCCTCCTCTACTCTCTCCTCATTTCTCCTCCTCTACTCTCTCCTCATTTCTCCTCTCTCCTCATTTTTCCTCTCTCCTCATTTCTCCTCCTCTACTCTCTCCTCATTTCTCCTCCTCTACTCTCTCCTCATTTCTACTCTCTCCTCATTTCTCCTCCTCTACTCTCTCCTCATTTCTCCTCCTCTACTCTCTCCTCATTTCTACTCTCTCCTCATTTCTCCTCCTCTACTTTCTCCTCATTTCTCCTCCTCTCCTCATTTCTCATTTCTACTCTCTCCTCATTTCTCCTCCTCTATTCTCTCCTCATTTCTCCTCCTCTACTCTCTCCTCATTTCTCCTCCTCTACTCTCTCCTCCTCTACTCTCTCCTCATTTCTCCTCCTCTACTCTCTCCTCATTTCTACTCTCTCCTCATTTCTACTCTCTCCTCATTTCTCCTCCTCTACTCTCTCCTCATTTCTCCTCCTCTACTCTCTCCTCCTCTACTCTCTCCTCATTTCTCCTCCTCTACTCTCTCCTCATTTCTACTCTCTCCTCATTTCTCCTCCTCTACTCTCTCCTCATTTCTACTCTCTCCTCATTTCTCCTCCTCTACTCTCCTCATTTCTCCTCCTCTACTCTCTCCTCATTTCTACTCTCTCCTCATTTCTCCTCCTCTACTCTCCTCATTTCTCCTCCTCTACTCTCTCCTCATTTCTACTCTCTCCTCATTTCTCCTCCTCTACTCTCTCCTCATTTCTCCTCCTCTACTCTCTCCTCATTTCTACTCTCTCCTCATTTCTCCTCCTCTACTCTCTCCTCATTTCTCCTCCTCTACTCTCTCCTCATTTCTACTCTCTCCTCATTTCTACTCTCTCCTCATTTCTCCTCCTCTACTCTCTCCTCATTTCTCCTCCTCTACTCTCTCCTCCTCTACTCTCTCCTCATTTCTCCTCCTCTACTCTCTCCTCATTTCTACTCTCTCCTCATTTCTCCTCCTCTACTCTCTCCTCATTTCTACTCTCTCCTCATTTCTCCTCCTCTACTCTCCTCATTTCTCCTCCTCTACTCTCTCCTCATTTCTACTCTCTCCTCATTTCTCCTCCTCTACTCTCCTCATTTCTCCTCCTCTACTCTCTCCTCATTTCTACTCTCTCCTCATTTCTCCTCCTCTACTCTCTCCTCATTTCTCCTCCTCTACTCTCTCCTCATTTCTACTCTCTCCTCATTTCTCCTCCTCTACTCTCTCCTCATTTCTCCTCCTCTACTCTCTCCTCATTTCTACTCTCTCCTCATTTCTCCTCCTCTACTTTCTCCTCATTTCTCCTCCTCTCCTCATTTCTCATTTCTACTCTCTCCTCATTTCTCCTCCTCTATTCTCTCCTCATTTCTCCTCCTCTACTCTCTCCTCATTTCTACTCTCTCCTCATTTCTACTCTCTCCTCATTTCTCCTCCTCTACTCTCTCTCTTTTATTTACATACCAGTTGTAAACATCAGTTAAAACTCCACACACACACACACACACACACCAGATATGTAGAAATGCCATAATTTGAAAATGAACAGTGGGCTGGACCAAGCTGCCTGTTCGCACGCACACACACACACACACACACACACACACACACACACACACACACTCACACACACACTCACTCACACACTCACACTCACACCACAGCCTTGAAGGGCACACAAACCACAAAAAGCACCAGAGGAAGAGCTGAAACTGAGAGAGCGAGAGAGAGAGAGAGAGAGAGAGAGAGAGAGAGAGAGAGAGGGATAGAGAGACAGAGAGGGAGACAGAGAGAGAGAGAGGGATAGAGAGAGAGAGTAAAGAGAGAGAGAGAGAGAGAGAGAGGAGAGAGAGAGAGAGAGAGGGAGACAGAGAGAGAGAGGGACAGAGAGAGAGGGACAGAGAGAGACAGAGAGAGACAGAGAGAGGGACAGAGAGAGACAGAGAGGGACAGAGAGAGAGGGACAGAGAGAGACAGAGAGAGAGGGACAGAGAGAGACAGAGAGAGACAGAGACAGAGAGAGGGACAGAGAGAGAGAGAGAGAGAGAGAGAGAGAGAGGGAGACAGAGAGAGAGAGGGACAGAGAGAGAGAGAGAGAGACAGAGAGAGAGGGACAGAGAGGGACAGAGAGAGAGGGACAGAGAGAGACAGAGAGAGAGGGACAGAGAGAGACAGAGAGAGACAGAGAGAGGGACAGAGAGAGAGAGAGAGAGAGAGAGAGAGAGAGGGAGACAGAGAGAGAGAGGGACAGAGAGAGAGGGACAGAGAGAGAGAGAGAGAGACAGAGAGAGAGGGACAGAGAGGGACAGAGAGAGAGAGAGGGACAGAGAGGGACAGAGCGAGACAGAGAGAGAGGGACAGAGAGAGACAGAGAGAGAGGGACAGAGAGGGACAGAGAGAGACAGAGAGAGAGGGACAGAGAGAGACAGAGAGAGAGGGACAGAGAGGGACAGAGAGAGACAGAGAGAGAGAGAGGGACAGAGAGAGAGAGAGGGACAGAGAGAGACAGAGACAGAGAGAGGGACAGAGAGAGAGAGAGAGAGAGAGAGAGAGAGAGGGAGACAGAGAGAGAGAGGGACAGAGAGAGAGAGAGACAGAGAGAGAGGGACAGAGAGGGACAGAGAGAGAGAGAGGGACAGAGAGGGACAGAGCGAGACAGAGAGAGAGGGACAGAGAGAGACAGAGAGAGAGGGACAGAGAGGGACAGAGAGAGACAGAGAGAGAGGGACAGAGAGAGACAGAGAGAGAGGGACAGAGAGGGACAGAGAGAGACAGAGAGAGAGAGAGGGACAGAGAGAGAGAGAGGGACAGAGAGAGACAGAGACAGAGAGAGGGACAGAGAGAGAGGGACAGAGAGAGGGACAGAGAGAGAGGGACAGAGAGAGGGACAGAGAGAGAGGGACAGAGAGAGAGAGAGGGACAGAGAGGGACAGAGCGAGACAGAGAGAGAGGGACAGAGAGAGACAGAGAGAGAGGGACAGAGAGGGACAGAGAGAGACAGAGAGAGAGGGACAGAGAGAGACAGAGAGAGAGGGACAGAGAGGGACAGAGAGAGACAGAGAGAGAGAGAGGGACAGAGAGAGAGAGAGGGACAGAGAGAGACAGAGACAGAGAGAGGGACAGAGAGAGAGGGACAGAGAGAGAGGGACAGAGAGAGGGACAGAGAGAGAGGGACAGAGAGAGAGAGACATAACATTGGACTGACTCACGTTTAAGTAAGTATTTAAAAGCAAGACACACACACACACACACTCACACACACACTCACACACACACTCACACACACACACACTCACACACACACTCACACACACACACACTCACACACACACACACTCTCTCACACACTCTCAAACACACACACACTTGATAACTGCCAACTGTTCAGGCCGGGCACACTAAACCCTGCCACTTTGCTGCTGTGCATGCCATGGGTCACACACACACACACACACACACACACACACACACACACACACTCACACACACACTCACACACACACACACACACACACACACACACACACACTCGTTACACTGTACTGTTGGACCCAAAGCTAGCGGGTGACCCACAGGCAGACAGCCCGGCTCCGCGCTCAGACAGGCGGGGAGCGGGAGGAGCTCTTACCGCCCTGCTCTGCTTCTGTCTGCGGCATCCTCCTGCCCGTCCTCAGCGCTGCTGCTCCCACCAGATATAGACACCACCAGCCTCGGCTTCCTCAGAAACTCCTCCTCCAGGCACACACGCCGCCTAACGCTGCTGATAACGCTGCTGATTACCACTCCGGTACCGGGCGGGGGGGCAGTCCGGGCCGCGGCAGAGGAACAGAGCCGCCGCTGAAACGCAGTGACAGTTGGGAGGAAGCGGCAGCTCGGAGCTCCGCCTCTCCGGAGCCCTGCGTTTGTTTTCGAAAGGAGCAGCGGAGCGACATCGCGCCCCCTCTGGCGGCAGAGCGCGGCTACTACAACTACTGCGCCCTGCTCGGTGCACGTCGCTGAACGTTCAACGTTTTTAGAGGTTTTAAAGACGTTAAAATTTGTCTAACATCTAATAAAAAAATATGACATGCGTTTGATTGCATAAATAAAATCACGAATAAAGAAACTAATTAATGAAACATTAAAAATGAATAAAAATGAAAATAAAATTAATAAAAACATAGAAATAGGCATTAATAAGGCAAAATATAAAATTAGGCAAAACTTATAATATAAATATACATATATACATATTACTAATATATGCCAAAACAAATAAATTAGCCCTGAATTAACTTGTTATTTTCCTTATTTAGACGTTAACTCGGTTTCTGCTGACCTTGCTGCAGTCAGGCGCTAGAGGGCGCTCCTACACCAGTCCAAAATCAATGGGTTTGAGCCTTTGAGCATCTGAAGGTGTCCTGTGGGATCTGGTACCAACACCATAACTATATCTGCTGCAGGCAAGGCAGCTGCACTTCAGCCTTTCGGTCACACGGGGGCGACATTGAGCTGTGTTACAATTTAGTAGGCAATGAAAAGAGCACTGCGGTTCAGAACCCCCTACTTCCACTCACTGGCCACTTTATTGGAAACACCGACCTTTTGTGCTCCCTTGGCCACTTTATTGGAAACACCTACCTTGTGCTTTATCACTGGCCACTTTATTGGAAACACCTACCTTTTGTGCTTTCTCACTGGCCACTTTATCAGAAACAACTGCCTTGTGCATCTACTTACTGGCCACTTTATCGGAAACACCTACCTTGTGCATCTACTTACTGGCCACTTTAGTGGAAACACCTACCTTTTGCTTCCTTGGTCACTTTATTAGAAACACCTACCTTGTGCTCCCTTGGCCACTTTATTGGAAACACCGACCTTTTGTGCTCCCTTGGCCACTTTATTGGAAACACCTACCTTGTGCTTTATCACTGGCCACTTTATTGGAAACACCTACCTTTTGCTTCCTTGGCCACTTTATTAGAAACACCCACCTTGTGCTCCCTTGGCCACTTTATTGGAAACACCTACCTTGTGCTTTATTACTGGCCACTTTATTGGAAACACCTACCTTTTGTGCTTCCACTCACTGGCCACTTTATTGGAAACACCTACCTTTTGTGCTTTCACTCACTGGCCACTTTATTGGAAACTACCGCAAACTATGGATCAACGCATGACCCATCTGGTGGAGGCAGACAGCCGTTTCTAATAAAGTGGCCGTATAAGGGAGGATGTGCTTCAGCGCCGTTTAGCTTTGCAGTTTTAGAGTTTGAGTGTTTGAGGATGTTTGATCTCAGTGTTTCATCCTCAGGGCAAAGGCCAAGCCCTATTTTGTCTCCGTGAGAGTGTGTGTCTGTCCGTGGGATGTTGACCTTGGCGCTGCTGGACTCCAGGTTTGGCGTGAAGATGCTAGCGCGTTTATGTTAGCATGTCAGCGAGCCAGCGGAGGCCTTCAGGCCGCTCCACAAATAGACACTGCGGCTGGAAAGTTGGCCTGACCCCTCGCCGTTTGGGTCGACCTGTCCTCGTTTGCTAGAAAGATCTATTCATGCAAGAAAGCAACCGTCCTGCGCCTGGCGCGTAAAGCCATGCTCGGGGAGTTGGTGGGTTCTCCGGGGGTGGGGGGATTCAGGGTGAAGGGAGTCGAGGTGAAGGCAGCGCTCTCAGAGTTCGCTTGGCCAGGACACTTTTGGAATTTATGGATGTGTAAGTGCATCATCTGCACTCCCCCGCGGCCCCACTGTTCGCTCGTAACTCACACTGCAGCGTGAAATACTGCTGCCGTGATCTTTATCTTTCTAATGGTGTTGCCATGATCTCTAAACACACCCTGAGCCAAAAACACACACACTCTCGAAACATCCTAGAGCTGTGTTTCCCAGCAGACGTCCTGTAATCCACCTGCACTGCACGGGTTCATCGGTTCACAAAACGATGCTGGCAAGGTCAACTGCAGGACTGGTGGTCGGAGACGCTGGGCATTCCTGCAAGCTCTAGTTCTTCTCAACTTTGCATCTATGGACCTATGGTCAGTCAATAGTTCTAACAATCAATGAACCAATCAATGAAGCGGTCCATCAACTACCAACCACTTCTGGCAGCAACTAGTCAACCAACCAGCCAAGCAGCCAACCAACCAACTGCTCAACCAACTAACCAACAACTCACCAATCATCCAACCACTAGGCCACCAGCCAACCAACAAAAGGTTAGGCGACCAGCCACTTTACATATCAACCAACCAGAATCCCACTGAACAACCACGAGCGAACCTCAAACCCATGCAACCACTCAACCAGTCAACCAACCACCAATCAATTCAGTCACCAATTAATCAGCTGATTTATTAAACAACCAATCGGCCTCTAAACAACCACCAATTAACAACTAACCAACCAACCAACCAACCACATTCTAACCAGTCCAATTATAACCACTAGGCGACCATCCAATCAACTGAGGACCAGCCACGTAACATATCAACCAACCAGAAACCCACTGACCAATCTAACCAGCCACTGAGCCAGTCAATCAACCAACAGATCAAACAGCCAATCAATCAATTAATTAAAACCACAAAGTAAACACCCAATTAACAGCTCAACCAACCAGAAACCTGCAGACCAATCATCCAGCCATCAACCAACTTATCAACCAATCAACAAATTTTATCAGCTACACAGTAACAAATAAATCCATGAACCAATCAACCAACCAACAACTATCTAAATTACTAACCAACTGACCACCAACCATTCAAACAATCAATCACCAACAAGTCTATCAATCAGCTAATTTAACCAATCAATTCATTAACCAATCAACCAACTAACCAGCCAACCACAAACCAATGGAACCACTCAACCAACAACCAACCAATTAATCAATCAATCCATTAACAAACTATCCAACCAACAACCATCCAACTCACTAACCAGCTAATAAACCAACTGACCACCAACCAATCAATTAACCAACTAATCACCCATGTAACCACTCAATCACTAAACCAACATGTCACACAACCAATCAATCTTAACCAATCAGCCAACTAACCACCTATCCAGCCAACCACAAACCAGTACAACCAGTCAACCAACAGATTAACCAACCACCAATCAATTTATTAACCAATCAGCCAACCACAAACCAATGTAACCACTCAATCAATAAGCAACCAACACATCATACAACCAACCAATTAATTACATCAATCCATTAACAAATGAGCCAACTAACAACCGTCCAATAAACTAACTAACCAGCTAATCAACCAACTGACACCAACCAATCAATTAACCAACAAATCAACCAACCATTCAAACAACCAATCGATCACCAACGCGTCTTACAATCAACAATATAACTAACTAACCAGCTAACTAACCAACTGATCACCAACCATTCAAACAATCAATCACCAACAAGTCAATCAATCAGCCAATTCAACCAATCAATTCATTTACCAATCAACCAACTAACCACTCAACCAACAACAACGCAACCAACACATCAAACAACCAAACAATTAATCAATCAATCCATTAACTAAACTAACCAACATATCAACCAACAACCGATCAATTCATTAACCAATCAACCAATTAACCAGCCATCCAGCCAACCACAAACCAGTGTAACCACTCAACCAGATCAACCAACCACCAATCAATTCACTCACCAATTAACCAGCTGATTTATCAAACAACCAATCAGCCGCTAACCAACCACCAGTCAACAACTAACCAACCACATACTAACCAGTCCAATTAACCAAACAACCACCTATCAGCCAATCACTGCTCAAAGGCTCCTCCACCAGATAGCTATCCATCAGCCTCCAGTCCCAGTGACCTTCTCAACACTGCAGAGTAGACGGGTGGTCATAATGTTTTGCCTCATTAGCTATTATCAGTTATCAGTCTGAAGACACAGCAGCTCCACCCTCTCAAACACAAACACACGTGAAGCACACTCAGGCAGGACACAACGGCGAGGGCGGAGACCAAAATACAAGAGGAACCTCCATCATCACACCTCCCGTACACACCGCAGAGAGAGGAGGAGGGGCGGATGGGTCTGGACTGATACCAAAGTTCTCCCAGTGGTCGGCTCTCTTCTTGGGTGTGTCCATTCCGCTAATGTGCGGCACAGAATAGAGTATTGTTCACCTCAGAAGACACAAAATGTCCAAGAATTCCAAACAGACACACAGACAGACAGACAGACAGACACACCCAAAGGAAGTGATGAATTTGATTTGCTGGTGCACTGGATGGCTCTCCAGACTTGACTTAGACTTCCAGCCCAGGGACTCAAGACTCGACTTGGACTTCCAGCTCAGGGACTTAAGACTTAACTTGGACTTGCAGCTCAGAGACTCAAGACTCGACTTGGACTTCCAGCCCAAGGACTCAAGACTCGACTTGGACTTCCAGCCCAAGGACTCAAGACTCGACTTAGACTTCCAGCCCAGGGACTCAAGACTCGACTTGGACTTCCAGCTCAGGGACTTAAGACTTAACTTGGACTTGCAGCTCAGAGACTCAAGACTCGACTTGGACTTCCAGCCCAAGGACTCAAGACTCGACTTGGACTTCCAGCTCAGGGGCTCAAGACTCGACTTGGACTTCCAGCTCAGAGACTCAAGACTTAACTTGGACTTCCAGCTTAGGGACTCAAGACTTAACTTGGACTTCCAGCTCAGAGACTCAAGACTCGACTTGGACTTCCAGCTCAGAGACTCAAGACTCGACTTGGACTTCCAGCCCAGAGACTCAAGACTCGACTTGGACTTCCAGTTCAGAGACTCAAGACTCAACTTGGACTTCCAGCTCAGAGACTCAAGACTTAACTTGGACTTCCAGCCCAAGGACTCAAGACTTAACTTGGACTTCCAGCCCAGAGACTCAAGACTCGACTTGGACTTCCAGTTCAGAGACTCAAGACTTAACTTGGACTTCCAGTTCAGAGACTCAAGACTTAACTTGGACTTCCAGCCCAGAGACTCAAGACTCGACTTGGACTTCCAGTTCAGAGACTCAAGACTTAACTTGGACTTCCAGCTCAGAGACTCAAGACTCGACTTGGACTTCCAGCTCAGAGACTCAAGACTCGACTTGGACTTCCAGTTCAGAGACTCAAGACTCAACTTGAACTTCCAGCTCAGAGACTCAAGACTCGACTTGGACTTCCAGCTCAGAGACTCAAGACTCAACTTGGACTTCCAGCTCAGAGACTCAAGACTTAACTTGGACTTCCAGCCCAAGGACTCAAGACTTAACTTGGACTTCCAGCCCAGAGACTCAAGACTCGACTTGGACTTCCAGTTCAGAGACTCAAGACTTAACTTGGACTTCCAGCTCAGAGACTCAAGACTCGACTTGGACTTCCAGCTCAGAGACTCAAGACTCGACTTGGACTTCCAGCTCAGGTACTTGAGACTTAACTTGGACTTGGACTTGGACTCTTGGACACTTCAGAGACTTGGGATCTCGACATAGACGCACATCCCAGAGACTAGGGCTCAGACTTGCACATACGAGACCTGGGATTTCGCTTAGAGTCGCCACCGGAGACTTAAGACTTGACACTCTAGAAACTTGAAAGACAATCCAGACTCAGGCAGGGACTCGTGACTCAACTCAGACTTACGTCACCAGGCACTCGACACTCGACTCGGACTGGCTCCCCAGATATTGAAGAGTCAACTCAGACTTGCACCCTAGGAACTTGATACTCAACTTGGACTCACACCCCAGAGGCATGTGAGTCAACTTGGACTCACACCGTAGACACTGAGGACTGGACTCAGACTTGCACCCCAGAGACTAAGGACTTGAGTCAGACTCGCACCCTGGAGACACCACAACACAAAAATACACCCATCCATGTTATCACTGATTCTCATTCTCATTGGGCATTGGATAAAATTCTTCCAAACTCGCAGCTTAAAACAAGTCTGTGGGCGGAGCATGGCTTCACCATGGGTGGAGCATGTGTTCACTGTGGGTGGAGTGTGAGTTCCCCATGGGCGAAGCAAGGGTTTACTGTGGGCTCGGGGTGAGTTCCCAGGGTCGAAGTGTGGTGGTTTGAGGGGGACATAGGTTTACTGTAAATGGAGCATGGGTTCACTGTGGGTGGAGCAAGGGGTTCACTGTGGGTGGAGTGTGAGTTCACTGTGGGTGGAGTGTGAGTTCACTGTGGGTGGAGTGTGAGTTCACTGTGTGAAGAATGCGAGTTTACCGTAAGCAGAGCAAGGGTTCAGTGTGGGCGGGCCATGGGCTCACTGTGGGCGGACATAGGCTTATTGTGGGCGGAGCATGGGTTCATTGTGGGCGGAGCATGGGTTCACTGTGGGTAAGAATGCAGAGAGCATGCTAATGGAGCAATGCATTGTGGGAAATACACTAATTCATTGTTTTCAGTATCCACCTTCATTGTTCTCCTCTACTGTGTGTGTGTGTGTGTGTTTAAGTGTGTGTGTGTGTAAGTGTGTGTGTGTGTGTGTGTGTGTGTGGTGCATCACATCTATCAGACACTGTTTTCTGTGCTAATCATATAAACAGTAATTAGGAGCGTTTGGGGCTAAGCTGTGTATCCTGTGCGTGTGTGTCGCTGTTTGATCTGTAGGTATTCTGTAGGTGTGTATGTGTGTATGTGTGTGTGTGTGTGGGGGGGGGGGGGGGAAGAGAGAGAGAGAGAGAGAGAGAGTAGACTTAACTCTTCATCAAAGATGCTTTTGTCTCCATAGACATAAACTAGCATCCAGCTGTGCACACACACACACACACACACACACACAGTTAACATGTCTGATCTACTGTTGGTCTTTTTATTTAATCCATTCAATCATTACTGATTTTCAGTACCTCCAACCATCCAGCTACCCAACCATCCAATCATTAATACCTCCAACCATCCAATAATTAATACCTCCAACCATCCAATCATTAATACCTCCAACCATCCAATCATTAATACCTCCAACCATCCAATCATTAATACCTCCATCCATCCAATCATTAATACCTCCAACCATCCAATCATTAATACCTCCAACCATCCAATCATTAATACCTCCATCCATCCAATCATTAATACCTCCATCCATCCAGTTATTAACACCTTCATCCATCCAATCATTAATACCTCCAACCATCCAATAATTAATACCTCCAACCATCCAATCATTAATACCTCCATCCATCCAGTTATTAACACCTTCATCCATCCAATCATTAATACCTCCAACCATCCAATCATTAATACCTCCAACCATCCAATCATTAATACCTCCAACCATCCAATCCTTAACACCCCCATCCATCCAATCATTAACACCTCCAACCATCCAATCATTAATACCTCCAACCATCCAATTATTAATACCTCCAACCATCCAATAATTAATACCACCATCGATCCAAACCTTAACACCTCCAACCATCCAATCCTTAACACCTCCATCCATCCAGCTACCCAATCATCCAATCCTTAACACCTCCATCCATCCAGCTACCCAACCATCCAATCCTTAACACCTCCATCCATCCAGCTACCCAACCATCCAATCCTTAACACCTCCAACCATCCAATCCTTAACACCTCCATCCATCCAGCTACCCAATCATCCAATCCTTAACACCTCCATCCATCCAGCTACCCAACCATCCAATCCTTAACACCTCCATCCATCCAGCTACCCAACCATCCAATCCTTACCACCTCCATCCATCCAGCTACCCAACCATCCAATCCTTAACACCTCCATCCATCCAGCTACCCAATCATCCAATCCTTACCACCTCCAACCATCCAATTATTAACACCTTCATCCATCCAATCATTAATACCTCCATCCATCCAATCATGAACACCTCCAACCATCCAATCCTTAACACCTCCAACCATCTAATCATTAATACCTACAGCCATTAGCTAGCTAGCTGGACTGATTAGCATTACCGCCATGATGACCGCGGCATTGTCCGAGTGTGGGAACGTCCCTGTCCTCAGGAATGCCCAGAAGCGGTCAGTAGTTGGAAAGGACAGTAATGTGAAACATGCGAGAGTTTGGTGATTTCCCGTGCTCTCGTTTGTGCGAGAGGCTGACCGGTGGCTGTGAGCGAGTGGTCTGTTCACACGGCTGAAGACCGCCGGAGACGCTGATGTCAGAGCTTTTCTCTTTGTGCTGCATTCCCCCTCCGCACAGGCATTTCCACATCTTTCCATATTGGACAAATAAAGGCCATCCCGCTGTGAGTGTGTGTGTGTGTGTGGGAGAGTGTGTGAGAGTGTATGTGTGAGTGTGTGTGAGAGTGTGTGTGTGTATCTTGGTTATAAGAATTGCAAGGTCACGGCACGTCTGTTTAACTGCTGACCTCTTGGACCTAAACTGGTCCACTGTGTGTGTGTGTATGTGTGTGTGAGTGTGTGAGTGTGTGTGTGTGTGTGTGTGTAGAAGCCTATTGTCTTAGAGGCTGTTATCATTGGACTGCAGTTTCCTTTGTTGGAGGGCAAAGACAGAGAGAAAGAGAGAGAGAGAGAGAGAGAGAGAGAGAGAGTGAGAGAGAGAGAAAGAGAGAGAGAGAGTGAAGGAGAGAAATAGAGGGAGTGAGAGAGTGTGTGTGAGAGTGAGAGAGAGAGAAAGAAAAGAAAGTGAGAGAGAAAGTGAGAGAGAGAGATTGAGAGAGTGAGTAAGTGAGAGGGAGAGTAAGAGAGAGAGTAAGAGAGAGAGAGTAAGAGAGAGAGAGTAAGAGAGAGGGAGAGTAAGAGAGAGGGAGAGTAAGAGAGAAAGAGCGAGTAAGAGAGAAAGAGCGAGTAAAAGAGAGAGAGAGTAAGAGAGAGAGAGTAAGTGAGAGAGAGAAAGAGAGAGTGAGTGAGAGAGAGAGTAAAAGAGAGTGAGATAGAGTGAGAGAGTAAGTGAGAGAGAGAGAGAGAGAGTAAGAGAGAGTGAGTGAGAGAGAGAGAGAGAGATATTAAGAGATAGTACGTGAGAGAGAGAGAGAGATAGTAAGAGATAGTAAGTGAGAGAGAGAGATAGTAAGTGAGAGAGAGAGATAGTAAGAGATAGTAAGTGAGAGAGAGAGAGAGAGAGAGATATTAAGAGATAGTACGTGAGAGAGAGAGAGAGATAGTAAGAGATAGTAAGTGAGAGAGAGAGATAGTAAGTGAGAGAGAGAGATAGTAAGAGATAGTAAGTGAGAGAGAGAGAGAGAGAGAGAGAGGCTGGGTGGTTGCTGGGTCAGTAAGGTGGTAGCAGTGCTGTAGTAAACAGTAATCTGCTGCTGCTGTCTATTACAGTGGTGTTAACCCTTGAGGGTCTGGCCTGCTCACTCACAGCTGATCTGTCTGCTGTGTGTGCGTGTGTGTGCGTGTGTGTGTGTGTGTGTGTGTGTGTGTGTGTGTGTGTTAAACAGACAAACACAGCAAACATACAAACACAGCATCACCCGCCCTATATGAGCTCACACATGAGGAATGTGTTCTTAAATAGAGTGAGAGGGAAGGGGAGTGGTGGGGGGGGCAAAGTGAGAGTACGAGAAAGAGTGAGAGAGAGAGAGAGAGAGAGAGAGAGAGAGAGAGAGATGGCCATATATATTATATATGCCAAGATCTGTCCAAATGTTTGTGGACACCCCTTCTCATGAATGCATTCAGCTAGTATGGGCTAAGTTGGGGTTGAAGAGGTATGGTGGTGGTGATCATCATCCAACATCTCACCTGACCTCACTGATGCTCTTGTCGCTGAATGCAATCAATCAAATCCTCACAGTAATGCTCCAAAGCTCCAAAATCTAGCAGAAAGTCTTCTTCTCTGGACAGTAGAGACAGTTCCTCCAACAGAAGCAGGATCAGCTCTTTTTAATAGCCTTGATTTCAGAAGAAACAGTGAATGAGCAGGTGTCCCAATACTTTTGTCCAAATGGTGCTCATGTATGAAAGCAAACAGTGTCACTGCTTCACACTGATAAACCCAACACTGACCTCTGTGGTCAGTAATGGACTCTCTGTGGCTGACCTGGGGTCAGCGGTTCAGGGGGGAAACCCATAAACAGCTCAGCCGAGCCCTGTGATGTCATCAGTGCCTGACTCACTGGTGTCCCCGAGCCCCTGGGCCTGCATTCCGAGACACACCACTCACTCTCCGGGTTAACGTGTGTGTGTGTGTGTGTGTGTGTGTGTGTTGTTGTTGATTAAGCTCTCTGCAATGCCTGGAAATAGGGGGGATTCTGTGTGAGTGACGTTATCGGCCCACAGGTGAAGCCTACTGAGATAGGGAGAGGGAGCGAGAGAGGGAGCGAGAGAGGGAGCGAGAGAGGTGGGCTTTGTCAGGATGTTTTTGACTCTGGCAGGGCTGGAATTTTTATGCTATGTGAAGGCGCTTCCTCTGCTTCCTGTTTGTTTCATTGAAGGTCCCATATATGGAATTTTTGGATTGGTTGGATCTGTTGAATAGTGTGCAGTGATCGGACCTGCTGGATGGTGTACTGTGGTTGGATCTGTTGAATAGTGTGCAGTGATCGGACCTGCTGGATGGTGTACTGTGGTTGGATCTGTTGAATAGTGTGCAGTGATCGGACCTGCTGGATGGTGTACTGTGGTTGGATCTGTTGAATAGTGTGCAGTGATCGGACCTGCTGGATGGTGTACTGTGGTTGGATCTGTTGAATAGTGTGCAGTGATCGGACCTGCTGGATGGTGTACTGTGGTTGGATCTGTTGAATAGTGTGCAGTGATCGGACCTGCTGGATGGTGTACTGTGGTTGGATCTGTTGAATAGTGTGCAGTGATCGGACCTGCTGGATGGTGTACTGTGGTTGGATCTGTTGAATAGTGTGCAGTGATCGGACCTGCTGGATGGTGTATTGTGGTTGGATCTGTTGAATAGTGTGCAGTGATCGGACCTGCTGGATGGTGTACTGTGGTTGGATCTGTTGAATAGTGTGCAGTGATCGGACCTGCTGGATGGTGTACTGTGGTTGGATCTGTTGAATAGTGTGCAGTGATCGGACCTGCTGGATAGTGTATTGTGGTTGGATCTGTTGAATAGTGTGCACTGATTGGACCTGCTGGATGGTCTACTGTATCTGCTGGAAGGTGTACTGTGGATTGGATCTTCTGGATGGTGTACTGTGGATTGGATCTTCTGGATGGTGTATTGTGGACTGGATCTTCTGGATGGTGTATTGTGGATTGGATCTACTGGACGGTGTACTGTAGACTGGATCTGCTGGATGGTGTACTGTAGACTGGATCTGCTGGATAGTGTACTGTGGATTGGATCTTCTGGATGGTGTACTGTGGATTGGATCTTCTGGATGGTGTATTGTGGACTGGATCTTCTGGATGGTGTATTGTGGATTGGATCTGCTGGACGGTGTACTGTAGACTGGATCTGCTGGATGGTGTACTGTAGACTGGATCTTCTGGATGGTGTACTGTGGATTGGATCTTCTGGATGGTGTATTGTGGATTGGATCAGCTGAATGGTGTACTGTAGACTGGATCTTCTGGATGGTGTACTGTGGATTTGATCTTCTGGATGGTGTACTGTGGACTGGATCTTCTGGATGGTGTACTGTGGATTGGATCTGCTGGATGGTGTATAGTTCCACAAAGCTGAACCCTCTGAAAAGCTCAATGTATTTGTTTTAGCTGATGGAAAGAGTCTGTAATTAGTCTGCCGAACTCTCGTCATGACCTGAGAACCATGGAACGCTTTCAGCACATTAGGGTTGATTATAATAATCATATCATAGATAAATAACACCTCACTCTGTCTCTGTCTCTCTCTCGCTCTCGCTCTCTCTCTAGGCCATAATTTGGTAGATTAATCTTAATTAGACAGTCTGCAGAAGAGTTTGACAGCAGTAATGGGAGAAGGGGGAGGGGGCAGACGAGAGAGGGGGGTAGGAAACATGAGAAAGATTCACCACAAGGTGACATCATGGGCGAGATTCTCACTCTAAGAGAAGGTCGTCATGATACACCACTTGTTTGAGGTCTATCCATGATTCGTCAATCCATGTTTCGGTTCTTTATCCTCTTTCCAGCTTTGGCCTTTTAACAGATGGTCCTTCCACACCAATGCCACCAGCAGCTACGCAACCCCAAAGCTTCCACCCCCATGCTTCGCAGTTGGCAAGGCATTCTCTGCAGTAGAATTTACTGCAGTACCTTAGCTGACGGTGGCCAAAGAGTTCCAGCTCGACCTCACCAGTCCACGGCACCTGTCCCCCAAGCATCATTGCGGACCTCCTTGGCAACGGCGTAGTGCAGGGGTGGGCAACGGGGGCAGTTGTGGAGTCCAGCACAGTTATGGAAGACCTGCTAAACCCGGCAATTAACCGGCGAGTTGAATCGGGTGTGCTTGAGCAGGACAAGTGCAAAGCCCTTCAGGAATCCGGCCTTCTAGAAATGGAATTGCCCAACCCTGGTACAGGGGAACCCTTTTTAGATCCTGATTCATCTACGAAGGCTTTCCAACCAATCAGAACCCTTGAAGAACCCTGAAAACTCTTGAAGGCCTCTTGAAGAAGCCGCCACACTACACACAATGGCTCCAAGGCACCGACAAGGACTTCAGCATCTTGAAGTGTCCAGTGTCCACCCCCTCACCAAGTGTCCAAGTTGCCCAGACCCCAGTCCAATCTAGGGTCTGTGGAAGGTGCTGGAGCAACAAGTCCGATTTATGGATCTGCTGGATACCCCAGGACACCTTCAGAGGTCTGGTAGAGGGTGGTACTCTTTTGGTGGGCCAATAGCATAGCATATTAGGCATTGAGTGGACCTAATGTTTTGGCTAGTTGGTGTGAGTACGTCTACCCAAACACACACACACAATCTCCATTACACATCCCCATTATACTCAAAATAACTGTGGTGATTACACAATAGCCAGTGTCTGTGTGTGTGTGTGTGTGTGTGTGTGTGTGTGGAAATAGGAAAATATGCTTCTCCCATCAAACAGCTGGGAGCATTGTGAGCCATCTTTTCCCTCTCTGTTCAATCCCGCACCACACACACACACACACACACACTCACAGTTCCCTGGTAAATGGACAAAGGCTTTGTTTGACAGTGTGTGTACGTATGTGTGTGAACGTTGTTAGGGCCAGTCGCAGCCCAGCAGTGACCCCAAACACACCCATAACCCTGAATGCTGGCATTGATCGATGAAAGGCAGAGAGAGATAGAGTAAAGACAGAGAGAGAGAGAGAGAGAGAGATGGCCGGATTTATGGGAGTTTATCAGACGTGGTGTCATGGGTGGCTAAGGGCGAGTCATCGTGGTGTGAGGTCAGATGCAGGACCATGCCTGCTTACCAGCATGTCTGCTACTGCCCCACGAGCCTACAGCCCAGGGCGGGGGTTAACCTGCAGTCCAGAAGGTGGGGCAGCTCCGTTCATGTTCTAGTGCCAACGGCCGGGATGAGGGTCCGGAGTCCAGAACACCTACTAAACCTGAAAAGCACAGAACTGTCCAGGAATCTGGCCTTCTAGGACAGATGTTGGTCTACATGTGATGTAGTCTAGAGGTGATGGGGTCAGATCTTTGAGAAGGACGACCATTCTGAAACCTCCGGTCCTACTTGTAGGACATGTTCTACAGCACCACCCAGATGTGTCCAAGAAGGTAGTCCTTTCCTCATTGTTCCAGGCAAACCAGAGCTCCAGAGCAGGACGCTATCACCACCAAGGTCCACCTTTACTCCTCCAAACGTACCCCTGGTCCAACAACTCTCCTCCAGAAGGCTTCTTCTTCGTCCATGTGGCCCTAGCAGGCCTTCAGATGCTGGTCTTCACCGTCCCAGTCCTCAACCGTGGGGGGAAAAGACAACGGCACGTCTTCTAGGCAACTGCCTAGAAGATTGCCTAGGGATTGCTGGAATGACCTTCAGTGTTTAGAAACCTCAGTGCCGGCTGCCGCCAAATCTTGCCGCAGGTCTTTTGCAGTCACTCGAGGGTTTCTGACCACCTGCCACCTCGAGAATCTGGTGGCAGCTGGTGAGAGCTTCCTCTTTTCGCAGATTGCCTAGGGACCCCAGTGCCGGCTGCCGCCAAATCTCACCGCAGGTCTTTTGCAGTCACTCGAGGGTTTCTAACCACCTGCCACCTCGAGAATCTGGTGGCAGCTGGTGAGAGCTTCCTCTTTTCGCAGATTGCCTAGGGACCCCAGTGCCGGCTGCCGCCAAATCTTGCCGCAGGTCTTTTGCAGTCACTCGAGGGTTTCTGACCACCTGCCACCTCGAGAATCTGGTGGCAGCTGGTGAGAGATTCCTCTTTTCGCAGATTGCCTAGGGACCCCAGTGCCGGCTGCCGCCAAATATTGCCGCAGGTCTTTTGCAGTCACTCGAGGGTTTCTGACCACCTGCCACCTCGAGAATCTGGTGGCAGCTGGTGAGAGCTTCCTCTTTTCGCAGATTGCCTAGGGACCCCAGTGCCGGCTGCCGCCAAATCTCGCCGCAGGTCTTTTGCAGTCACTCGAGGGTTTCTAACCACCTGCCACCTCGAGAATCTGGTGGCAGCTGGTGAGAGATTCCTCTTTTCGCAGATTGCCTAGGGACCCCAGTGCCGGCTGCCGCCAAATCTTGCCGCAGGTCTTTTGCAGTCACTCGAGGGTTTCTGACCACCTGCCACCTTGAGAATCTGGTGGCAGCTGGTGAGAGCTTCCTCTTTTCGCAGATTGCCTAGGGACCCCAGTGCCGGCTGCCGCCAAATCTCGCCGCAGGTCTTTTGCAGTCACTCGAGGGTTTCTGACCACCTGCCACTAGAGAATTTTTGCCAATTGCCTAGGGATTGCTGGACAACTATCAGACATCGGTTCAGGCACAACCGTGATGATAGACTTAGCTGCTAATTGGTGTCCGAAAACTTTTATTAGTTGTTAGCGACATTAGCCTTGAGCTGCTGTGATTCGCTGGCATAGAGGTGTACTGAGGCCTCCTTTCGTCAACACCCTTTTAACGCTAGCTTTCCCTGTACACCCACACGGCACTCTCACTTACCCGTGAACCCCAGCAGCTGGTGTTGATGTTTGGAGCTCGGAGTGAGTGTTGCTGAAACACGTCTTCCCTGATAAGCGCTCTCTCTCTCTTTTACGGGGAGAGAGTGAATGTAGCAATCACCGAGTCAATGGAGGAGATGAAAGCAGGAGAGCGAGGAGGAACGATAAGGAACGATGAGTTGAGACCTGTTTTTCTTCCCAACAGTCTGATAGCCTCGAATAGAGAGAGACGGGACGGTTCAGATGGGGGTCGAAATGCGCCCGCGGGGTTATCTTGGGACGTATCTCAGAGCTCAGCGCTTTAGCCGTGTATTCCCTACTGTCCACGTCGTCAAGGCACGGCTGCGGCAGGAGGCTCACGTGCACTCTTCATGGACATGGGAATATGGTGTGAATATTGGGCCAATAAAATTATGATACACTGTACGGACAAAAGTATTGGGACGCCTGCTGTTTCAGTCATCGTTTCTCCCGAGATCAAGTGAGGGTGTCAAAAAAGAGGTGCTCCTGCTTCAGCTGGAGTAACTGTCTCTACTGTCCAGGAAAGAAGGCGAGGTTTTCTACTAGATGTTGGAGGAGCATTGCTGTGAGGATTGTTGGATTGCATTCAGCGATAAGAGCTAGGAGGGAGGGATGATCAGCACCCCACCTCATCATCCCCGGCTATAAAAGACCAAGAGATGGTGGAGCCTGTGTTCCAGCAGCAAGCTGAAACCTCAGTGCGAGAATCTGGTGGCAGCTGGTGAGAGCTTCCTATTTCTGCCTACGTCCAGCTGGTTCTAGATCCTTTTCCTTGTTTATGAAGGCAGGGATCTCCTTTTCGAACGTCCTGGACAACTCTCTTGACCTTCAGCGTTCAGAAACCTCAGTGCCGGGTGCCGCCAAATCTTGCCGCAGGTCTTTTGCAGGCACTCGAGGGTTTCTCACCACCTGCCACCTCGAGAACCTGGTGGCAGCTGGTGAGAGCTTCCTCTTTCTGCCTACGTCCAGGTGGTTCTGGATCCTTTTCCTTGTCTGTGAAGGCAGTGATCTCCTTTCCGAACATCCTGGACAACTCTCTTGACCTTCGTCGTTCAGAAACTTCAGTGCCTGCTTGCCGCAAGTCTTTTGCAGTCACTCAAGGGTTTCTGACCACCTGCCACCTCGAGAATCTGGTGGCAGCTGGTGAGAGCTTCCTCTTCTGCTGGACCTCTGGAAACGTTCAAGGCTTTGCTCTCTTTCTGGACAACTCTCTTGACTCTTGCCATATGCAATCAAACATCACCATCACACAGCCACCCCTCCGCCCCTACCCCCCAGCCCCTCCCCCCGAGGGTTTTACCTCAAGCTCACCTGGTGCGACCGACTAATGAAGCCCTTGCTTTGCCACCTGATTTGCAAGTTGAGGGCTTTTACAAGGGATTCTATTCAGGGGGTTGAACTACATAAGGAGGGTGTTTCCAATGAAGTGGCCAGATATGGGTCCACCATATGCTTTTGGCTGTTTTGGCCAGCTGAAGGATGAACGATGGAACCAAGGAAACTGAAAATGAGAGAGAGAGAGAGAGAGGCAGGGGGGGCGAGAGAGGGAGAAGGGGATGAATGGCTAATGCAGTTTTCCAGCAGAGAGGGGCGTGTGACGGTTAATCTATCTGGAGTTTTCCGCAACATGGCAGCGGAACCAGGACAGGAAGACACCTGGGAATCTGAGAGCAAACAATAACAGCTACCTCACAGGAAGAACTAATGCCAAAGACATGTGGGGTCCAAGTGTGTGTGTGTGTGTGTGTGTGTGTGTGCGGTGTGTGTGCGGTGTGTGTATATGTACACTCCAGTTAGAGGAACAAAGCGTTTGTTCTCCTCACAATGGAGTGGTGTGAGTAGGAGGCTGTGTGTCTGTGTGTGTGTGTAAGTGTGTGTGTGTGTGTGTATGTGTGTGTACAGTAGGTGGGATGTGTTTTCCGTAGATTCTTTCCCGAAGCGGAAATCGCTCTCCCACCGTCCGGCAGGGAAGACTCCTTAAGCGTGTCGGCCCATTGATCAAGCGTTGTGTTCTCGGCCGGGGTCCGCAGCTTCCGAGTGGGATCAACAGTGAAGTTCTCGGTCCAGACAGTTCAGACTGTAGTTGGGGGTTGTTAGAGTGGTAGAGTGAGCATCACGTTACACACACTCTCTCTCTCTCTCTCTCTCTCTTTCCCGTTCATGGCACAGTTGACCATGGGACGTTTGAGTCTGAGTGGTTATATGGTTGGTTTCTTAATCACATTGTTGTGGGTTTGATAAACAACAAACTGTTGGGCCCGGCACCTGGGTTGTTGATCAGAAGGTTGTGGGTTCCAGATCTGGATCCTCTAAGCTGCCACTGTTGGGCCCTGCTGCTGGCTTGTTGATCACAAGGTTGTGGGTTCGGTATCTGGGTCTGGTAAGCTGCCACTGTTGGGCCCTGCTGCTGAGTTGTTGATCACAAGGTTGTGGGTTTGAGATCTGGATCCTCTAAGCTGCCACTGTTGGGCCCGGCTGCTGGGTTGTTGATCAGAAGGTTGTTGGTTTGAGATCTCTAAGCTGCCACTGTTGGGCCCTGCTGCTGAGTTGTTGATCACAAGGTTGTGGGTTCCAGACCTGGATCCTCTAAGCTGCCACTGTTGGGCCCTGCTGCTGGGTTGTTGATCAGAAGGTTGTGGGTTTGAGATCTCTAAGCTGCCACTGTTGGGCCCTGCTGCTGAGTTGTTGATCACAAGGTTGTGGGTTTGAGATCCGGATCCTCTAAGCTGCCACTGTTGGGCCCGGCTGCTGAGTTGTTGATCACAAGGCTGTGGGTTTGAGATCTGGATCCTCTAAGCTGCCACTGTTGGGCCCGGCTGCTGAGTTGTTGATCACAAGGTTGTTGGGTTGTGGTTTGATACCTGGGTCCTCTAAGCTGCCACTGTTGGGCTCTGCTGCTGGAGTATTTACAAGGTTTTGGGTTTAATACACAATGAATTGTTGGTCCCTGCTACTGGGTTGTTGATCACAAGGTTATGGGTTTGATACCCAGGGCTACTAATTTCCCACTGTTGGGCCCTATAGGCAGGGCCTTAAACCCTCTCTGATCCAGTGCTGTAGCCTGGCTGCAAGCTGACTGGGTCGGTTTTTGCTTTTGCTTGAACTTTTTGATGAACTTGAGGAACTTGAGGAACTTCTGCTGAGTGCTGATTCATGTTTCCTCACAGAAGCAGCTTAAGCAGGCTGGAATGGCACTGTCCAGGGCTTGGAGCCCTCCCCGGCAAGCGGCCGTCATTAGATTAGGAGGCTGTGGGGTCATTAGCGCCGGACTCCTCCATGGACCACTGATTCAATGTTCTCTCTTACCTTCCGCCGCTCCGTCTCCCACTCACACAGCGCTAATTAAACACAGCTTCCTGCCTGCGGCCAATTACAGCTGATCATTAGCCCGAGAGTCCGAGCAGAGCTGGATTAGAGGGCGAGAGAGAGAGGGGTGGGGAGACAGAGAGAGACAAAGAGAGAGGGAGAGAGAGAGGTGGGGAGACAGAGAGAGAGGTGAAGAGACAGAGAGAGACAAAGAGAGAGGGAGAGAGAGAGGTGGGAAAACCTATAGAGAAACAGAGATAGAGAGATAGGAAGGTAAAGAGACATAGAGAAAGAGAGAGGGGTGAAGAGCGAGAGGTAGAGGGACATAGAAGGAGAAAGAGACAGAGACAGAGAGTGAGGTAGAGAGACAGAGAGAGAGAGAGGTAGAGAGACAGAGAAAGACATAGAGAGAGAGACAGAAAGAGAGAGAGATGTAGAGAGACAGAGAGAGTGAGGTAGCGAGACAGAGAGAGACAGAAAGAGAGAGAGAGGTAGAGAGACAGAGAGAGAGATAGATAGATAGAGAGAGGTAGAGAGAAAGAGAGAGGGGGGAAGAGCGAGCGGTAGAGAGACATAGAAGGAGAAAGAGAGGCAGAGAGACAGAGAGAGTGAGAGAGAAACAGAGAGAGAGAGAAACAGAAAGAGAGAGAGGTAGAGAGACAGAGAGAGAGAGAGAGAGAAACAGAGAGAGAGAGAGAAACAGAAAGAGAGAGAGGTAAAGAGACAGAGAGAGAGAGAGAGAGAAAGAAACAGAAAGAGAGAGAGGTAGAGAGACAGATGGAGAGAGAGAGGTAGGGAGGCAGAGAGAGAGAGTGAGGTAGAGAGACAGAGAGGGAGAGAAAAACAGAGAGAGAGAGAGAGAGAGAGAGAAACAGAAAGAGAGAGAGGTAGAGAGACAGATGGAGAGAGACAGAGAAAAACAGAGAGAGAGAGAGAGAAACAGAAAGAGAGAGAGAGGTAGAAAGACAGATGGAGAGAGATAGAGAGACAGAGAAAGAGAGAGATAGGGAGACACATAGAAAGGGAGAGAGAGACATAGAGGGAGAGAGAAAGAGACATATGGCGAGAGAGAGAGAGATAAATAAAGAAAGAGAGCGAGATAGAAACTTAGAGAGAGAGAGAGAGAGAGGTGGAGAGACATCAAGAGAGAGAGGAGCTGATACAGAAAAGCAGTAAGGCAGAGAGAGAGAGAGAGAGAGAGAGATAGTAAAGGTACTGAATTCCTCTCAAATCTAAGTCGTTTTCCAGTGAAAGCTTCTCTGTAAAGCTTTAATAGCAGCCTTAAGCTCAGTGTGTGTGTGTGTGTGTGTGTGTGTGACAGCAGAAATGAGCTGTCATCACCCAGCAGCCGCTGTTGCGCAATCCTGACTCTGTGCCATTTCAGACACACACACACCAATTAGTCAGTCAGTCATTCCCATACACACACACACACACACATACAGGTACACACTCCAGCAGTGGCATCATACAGTCAATAACACACACCTCCTAATAGTCGCACTGATGACACACACACACACACATATATATACAAACACATTGAGCAATCCTTCTCTATTAAGCCTTCCATTCACACACACACACACACACACACACACACAGGCGCTGTTATGTATACGCAGCTTTGGGTAATAATTCTGTCAGCGGAGTCATTTAACGTCTCACGCCATAACACACACCATTACTCACACACACACACACACACTTCATTATTTCATTATCAGGCTGATCCTGTGCTTCAGCGGCGCTGAGAGACGGTGTGTGTGTGTGTGTGTGTGTGTGTGTGTGTGTGTTGTGGCTGGCTGACGACAGGATGCTTCACTCGCAGACAGAAAAGCAGGTGAGCTTCCAGACAGACCAGCGCCAGGGTCTGGTTGTTTATTTGTTTGTTTATTTGTTTGTTTGTTTATTTGTTTGTTTATTGTTTGTGATGGAACTGCACTGCAAGGCCAACTCACACCGGATACCCTCCGTCATCTAACGGAACCCCACAGCGGTTCACATCGCAGCCCGTGAATGGGAGGTCCCATTGACAGGCCCATGGACAAAAGTATTGGGACACCTGCTCATTCATTCCGAGCTGATCCTGCTTTGGTTTTGTTGGAGTAACTGCCTGACTCTACTGTCCAGGGAAGAAGGCTTTCCACTAGATTTTAGAGGAGAAACATTGCTGTAAGGATTTGATTGCATTCCGCGACAAGAGCTGGTTGAGTTGGTGAGGTCAGGATGTGGGATGTTGGATGATCCCCAACTCAGGATGAACCTCGAGAGAGAGTCCTATTCTACTGGCAGTACTTCTCTACAGGGACTAGACAAGTAAGTTAAAGCAAAGCTGAATGCATTCGTATTCGTAGTAGGTGTCCACAAACATTTGGACAGGATGTGTACAATAAGAGTTCGATACCCGGAACGCCGCTGTTCCTCCTTCAGAACAGCGTCCAGCAGAACCCAAAACAAAACCAAAAACAGAGCTGGAAAACGGGCCAGTTCCAAAACCGCAAAACTGTTACATCACAGTCTTGACTCGACACAAGCCCCGCCCACTGGAGAAAGTCATCCGAGGCTGAAGGCAATGGCTAAAAAGCACGCCTGAAAGCAAGGCTAAAAGGGCTAAAGTAATGCTAATGCTAGCCTGCCAGAGAATGGGAGAAGAGCTGACCTAGCATGGCTAGCTAGCTAGTTAGCTATCAGACTTAGCTGACTGGTGACTGCTTCTGACAAAAACAGCCTGGTCAGCTCGAGCTTAGCTTCGGCCTTTGAAGGTTTAGCTGGTCTACCATGGTTGTCCATCATGACCAAGACGGTCAACCAGCTTGATTAGCCTGACCATGCTAGTTGACA